>NW_020838089.1:169165-289401 GCF_003676395.1 Aethalodelphis obliquidens | reverse complement strand
TCACAGTCAGCTGCAGAGTTAGGGATGGGGCTCAGTGGCTCTGAGTCTGAGGTGGTGATTGGGGGCAATAGGTGGCAATCCCAAAAGAAAGGGGGAAAGATTTAACAGGATATGTTTAATTGGAGCCCTGGAGGCAAAGAACGTGAATGGTGGAGAAGCAATATTTGAAGAAATCATGATTGAGAAATTTCCAAAAGGGTCAAAACACATCAAGTTTGTAAAACTTTATTAATTAGAGAAAAAGTATACTTTAAGGAAAACCATTACTAGAGAAAAAAGGATCAATTCATCAAGAATATATTAATTAAATCCTAAATTTCTATGTACCTCTTGATAGAGCCAAAATATGCAATCTGAAAATTGAGGGACTTCCCTGGTGGCACAGTGGTTAAGAATCCACCTGCCAGGGCTTCCCTGGTGGCGCAGTGGTTGAGAGTCCGCCTGCTGGTGCAGGGGACACGGGTTCGTGCCCCGGTCTGGGAGGATCCCATGTGCCGCAGAGCAGCTGGGCCCGTGAGCCATGGCTGCTGAGCCTGCGCGTCTGGAGCCTGTGCTCCACAATGGGAGAGGCCACAACGGTGAGAGGCCCACATACCGAAAAAAAAAAAAAAAGAATCCGCCTGCCAATGCAGGGGACACAAGTTCAAGCCCTGGTCCAGGAAAATCCCACATGCCACAGAGCAACTAAGCCCGTGCACCACAACTACTGAGCCTGCGCTCTAAAGCCCATGAGCCACAACCTCTGAGCCCACACGCCACAACTACTAAAGCCCGTGTGCCCTAGAGCCTATGTGCCACAACTACTGAAGCCCACGTGCTCTAGGGCCTGTGTGCTGCAACTACTGAAGCCTGCGTGCCTAGAACCCATGCTCTGCAACAAGAGAAGCCACCACAATGAGAAGCCCGCACACCACAACAAAGAGTAGCCCCCGCTCACCGCAAGTAGAGAAAGCCAATGCACAGCAACAAAGACCCAACGCAGCCTAAATAAATAATAAAAGAAAATTGATAAAAGCAATGGAGAAATAGACAAATCCACAGTCATGTGAGACATTTTAACATAACTCACTGAGTGACAGATAAAACAGGCAGACGAAAATTTGGTTAGATGTAGAAAATTAAACATGAGTAACAAAATTTACTTAATTGAAATAGAACACTGTACATAACAATTAACTACACAAAACTTTCCAGAATAGATTATATGCTGGGCCATAAAGCAAGCCTGGAGACACCTCTATGGGGATAATATATTATACCCTGAACGGTTGGTGTGAAAATTCAAGGGTAACCGTGGGTTCCCTGACCCTCTCCCACCTTTAGTATAAATCCAAAGAATATTAGCTTATACTAACCCCACCCCCAATTAGGGGACCGTCTCCACTCTCCAAGCCCTAGGTCACATGACTCAGGCCTTTTCCCTAACCAGGGGGAAAATTTCACCTCAGCCATGGCCATTTCCATAGGAGGGGAGGTTTTCCATGTGCAGTCAGGATGGGTGTGTCAGAGCCTACTTGGCCCATTTCCTCAAGAGAGTGGAAACTAGTCAGCCTGGGCCCTCTCCACCCCTTCTCTAAAGGGGGGTCAGATTGTTGGGGGTCCTGTGGGTTTGGGTTACGGAGGGAACTCAGAACCCCTCCAGCCCTATGGAGATCTGAGGACAAGGTCTCATGTTGACCAACTCACCCATCCGGTGGCCTGAAGGCAGTGATCTGTCACCACCGTCCTCACAGGCTGCTCGTGAAGAGAATCTGTGGGTTTGATGCTGGAGGTTTGGAGAATATCAAAGAGGGCTGCCAAGGAAGGAGACAGCAGGCCCCAAACTCTGTCTCAGGGCCACAGAAGATGGAGTCCTAACCGGAAGTCCCTTCCCCAAGGGCATAGAGGAGGAGAGCCCTGGGAGTCAGAGGAGACTTAACTTCCTGTAATTACTGCCGCTTAAGTTTGCTACCAGCCTAACACCCAGGAAATCATTTCCAACTGAGGCACACTTGCAGAGGACACCAACTGCAGTTAAGAAGCCAAGGTCCCAAGTACTTGTAGCTATAAATCCAGGGAACTCCAAAGGCATGTAAGCCTGCTGCATTACATTTTCTTCCTTCATGTATTCCTCATGAGAGGACCCTGAATCACCAGGCCCTTGTCCTCTCTGTGGTTGCTGATGCTTACTGAGTTTCAGGAGCTTGTATGAGGTCATTCAGATGCTACAGGGGACAAAAGAGACTGGAACTGAGTTCCATGGATGGGGATGACCCTGCCCTGCATAGCTTTAATAAATTCTTGTTGCAATATATGGAGTTTTCTTAAGGTAGGGTAAAGTAATAGAAAGAACAGAAGATAGCCACATGTCAGGAAATAACTCCAGCACATCCCAGAGAGGTCAAACAAAACAGACCTAAGGGCTTCCCTGGTGGCGCAGTGGTTGAGAGTCCGCTTGCCGATGCAGGGGACACGGGATTCGTGCCCCGGTACGGGGGGATCCCATGTGCCGGGGGGTGGCTGGGCCCGTGAGCCATGGCCGCTGGGCCTGCGCGTCCGGAGCCTGTGCTCTGAGGCGGGAGAGGCCACAACAGAGAGAGGCCCGCGTACCGCAAAAAACCCAAAAAAACAGACCTAAAATATATAAAGGAAATTGCAAACAGAGTTTGGTGGACCACCGCAATGAGAGTAGGAAGGAAAACGTCATGCCCTTTCCTTAAAAAAAAAAAAAAAAGTATTCAGTGTAGATAGATGCCCCCTGGTGGTCAGAGCTATAATTGTAGCTCTGAAAGTCTCAGAACAGGAGGCTTTGAAAGGTGAGGGAATGAAGTGGAGACTTGGGCTTCAGTGCAATTTTCAATTCAGTGGAATTTTCAACCCCCCCTGGCAGTAATCTCTTTCTGAGCTCCATGCCTTCAGAAAGGAAGCCTAGCCCCTGAATGAGCTAAGGAGAAATCTTCATATGAGACTGTGTGAAACTTTGGGGTGAAGGAAGTGTAAGACAGAAACATACACACATACACAGATAAACTGTCATGTCAAGAGTTGTGATCTTTTTTTTTAATGAAACAGTACAGTGTGAAAAATTTTCTAAAACAATAAATATATGTAAAATTATTGTCAGTGGTTATTAGTTATTACATTTCTCTTAATAAAATTTCCTAATTACAAAATATTAAGCAGCTAAAAGTATATTTAGATATCAAATTATATATATTCCATCTATATATAGATGGAATATATATAATTATATATATATAATTATATATATTCCATCTATAAGAAGATAGACCTACAGATACCCATTGTAAATACATTAGTAAATATTTTCCAGATGTATTTTTCTGTGTATACAGATGTGTTTATCTACCTTTAAGTATTTATAAATATTTTATATATTTGTATTTTTTTTCAGTTTTGCAACTACTTGAATACATTTCTGTACAGTCTATTTTTTAATTATAACTCTCCGTATCTGTATTTCATCAGTTTATGTGATTTGGTGTCTCTCCAGATGTTTATTGGAAATGCATTTTACTTTTCAGGTGATTTTTTTGTTGTTGTTGGTCTATTATGTCCTTCTCTCTACTGATTAGCAAATTCCTTTATAGTCACGTATTAGCACAATATCTATCATATTGATAGCAAATATATTTAATCAATGAATATAATTTATAAAATTCATGAGGATAGCTTATTGCATGTACCCATATTTCTGCTCTATCTCTTCTTCTTTATTCCTTCCTGATTCTCCAAGAGTCCTTCTTTCATTATTTCTTTTCTGGTTGAAGAACGTCCCTGTCAACTCACAATCCTACACCCAGGGAAAATATCCTTTAGGAATGAAGGAGATAAATCAAGACATTCTCCAATAAAGGGAAATAATTTGTCACCATCAGATATACTCTAAAAGAATGGCTAAAGAAGTTCCTTAAACAGAAAACAAATGATAAAAGGAGCATTTGAACATCAGGAAGGAAGACAGAGAACAGCAAGCAAATGTGTAAGTAAACACAGTAGGCATTTTTTCTTCTCTTGAGTTTTCTGAATTATGTTTGATGATTGAAGCAAGAATTATAATATTGTATCATATAATTCTAAATGTATGTAGATGAAGTAACTAAGGCAATTATACTATAAATGGGTTAGGATAAAGGGACATACAGGGAGATGGAATTTCTGTACTTCATTTGAACTAGTAAAATGGTGACTCCAGTAGACCGTGGTAAGTTATATATATATAATGTGCTACAAAAAGCAACCATACACAAAAAAGCTATACAAAGACATACACTCAAAAACTCTAAATAGGAGAGACGTGGAAGATGGCGGAAGAGTAAGATGCGGAGATAACCTTCCTCCCCACAGATACACCAGAAATACATCTACATGTGGAACAACTACAGAACACCTACTGAACACTGGCAGAAGACCTCAGACCTCCCAAAAGGCAAGAAACTTCCCACGTACCTGGGTAGGGCAAAAGAAAAAAAGAATAAACAGAGACAAAAGAATAGGGATGGGACCTGCACCAGTGGGAGGGAGCTGTGAAGGAGGAAAGGTTTCCACACACTAGGAAACCCCTTCGCGGGCGGAGACTGCAGGTGGCGGAGGTGGGCAGCTTCGGAGCCACGGAGCAGAGCGCAGCAACAAGGGTGCGGAGGGCAAAGCAGAGAGATTCCCGCACAGAGGATCGGGGCCGACTGGCACTCACCAGCCCGAGAGGCTTGTCTGCTCACCCGCTGAGGCGGGTGGGGCTGGGAGCTGAGGCTCGCAGGGAGAGGACTGGGGTTGGCAGTGTGAACACAGCCTGCAGGGGGTTAGTGCACCATGGCTAGCCGGGAGGGAGTCTGGGGAAAAGTCTGGACCTGCCGAAGAGGCAAGAGACTTTTTCTTCCCTCTTTGTTTCCTGGTGCGCGAGGAGACGGGATTAAGAGCACTGCTTAAAGGAGCTCCAGAGACGGGCACGAGCTGCGGCTAACAGCGTGGACCCCAGAGACGGGAATGAGACGCTAAGGCTGCTGCTGCCGCCACCAAGAAGCCTGTGTGAGAGCACAGGTCACTCTCCACACCTCCCTTCCATGAGCCTGTGCAGCCCGCCACTGCCAGGGTCCTGGGATCCAGGGACAATTTCACCGGGAGAACGCACGGCACGCCTCAGGCTGGTGCATCATCGCACTGGCCTCTACCGCCGCAGGCTCACCTCGCATTCACACCCCTCCCTCCGCCCGGCCTGAGTGAGCCAGAACCCCCGAAGCAGCAGCGCCTTTAACCCCGGCCTGTCTGAGCGAAGAACAGACGCCCTCCAGCGACCTACACGCAGAGGTGGGGCCAAATCCAAAGCTGAGACCCGGGAGCTGAGTGAACAAAGAAGAGAAAGGGACGTCTCTCCCAGCAGCCTCAGAAGCAGCGGATTCAAGCTCCACAATCAACTTGATATACCCTGCATCTATGGAATACATGAATAGACAACGAATCATCCCAAATACAGGAGGCGGACTTTGGGAGCAAGATTATTTTTTCCCCTTTTCCTCTTTTTGTGAGTGTGTAAGTGTATGCTTCTGTGTGAAATTTTGTCTGTATAGCTTTGCTTTCACCATTTGTCCTAGGATTCTGTCCGTCCTTTTTTTTTCTTTTTCTTTTTTAAAAAAAATTTTTCTTAATAATTAATTTAATAACTTTATTTTATTTTAACTTACTATATTTTATTTTATTTGATCCTCCTTCTTTCTTTCCTTCTTTCTTTCTTTCTTTCTTCTTTTCTTTCTTTCTTTCTTTCTTTCTTTCTTTCTTTCTTTCTTTCTTTCTCTCTTTCTTTCTTTCTTTCTTTCTTTCTTTCTTTCTTTCTTTCTTTCTTTCTTTCTTTCTTTCTTTCTTTCTACTTTTTCTCCCTTTAATTCTGAGCCGTGTGGATGAAAGGCTCTTGGTGCTGCAGCCAGGAGTCAGTGCTGTGCCTCTGAGGTGGGAAAGCCAACTTCAGGAAACTGGTCCACAAGGAACCTCCCAGCTCCACATATCAAATGGCGAAAATCTCCCAGAGATCTCCATCTTAACAACAGCACCCAGCTTCACTCAACGTCCAGCAAGCTACACTGCTGGACACCATATGCCAAACAACTAGCAAGACAGGAACAAACACCACCCATTAGCAGAGAGGCTGCCTAAAATCATAATAAGTCCACAGACACCCCAAAACACACCACCAGACGTGGAACTGCCCACCAGAAATACAAGACCCAGCCTCATCCACCAGAACACAGGCAGTAGTCCCCTCCATTAGGAACCCTACACAACCCACTGAACCAACTTTAGCAACTGGGGACAGACACCAAAAACAACGGGAACTAAGAACCTGCAGCCTGCAAAAAGGAGACCCCAAACACAGCAAGATAAGCAAATGAGAAGAGAGAAAAACATACAGCAGATGAAGGAGCAAGATAAAAACCCACCAGACCTAACAAATAAAGAGGAAATAGGCAGTCTACCTGAAAAAGAATTCAGAATAATGATAGTAAAGATGATCCAAAATCTTGGAAATAGAATAGAGAAAATACAAGAAATATTTAACAAAGACATAGGAGAACTAAAGATGAAACAAGCAATGATGAACACAGTAAATGAAATGAAAAATACTCTAGATGGGATCAATAGCAGAAAAACTGAGGCAGAAGCACAGATAAGTGACCTGGAGGATAAAATAGTGGAAATAACTACTGCAGAGCAGAATAAAGAAAAAAGAATGAAAAGAGCTGAGGGCAGTCTCAGAGACCTCTTGGACAACATAAAATGCACAAACATTCAAATTATAGGGATTCCAGAAGAAGAAGAGAAAAAGAAAGGGACTGAGAAAATATTTGAAGAGATTATAGTTGAAAACTTCCCTAATATGGGAAAGGAAATAGTTAATCAAGTCCAGGAAGCACAGAGAGTCCAATACAGGATAAATCCAAGGAGAAATACGCCAAGACACATATTAATCAAACTGTCAAAAATTAAATATAAAGAAAACATATTAAAAGCAGCAAGGGAAAAACAACAAATAACACACAAGGGAATCCCCATAAGGTTAACAGATGAACTTTCAGCAGAAACGCTGCAAGCCAGAAGGGACTGGCAGGACATATTTAAAGTGATGAAGGAGAGAAAACTACAACCAAGATTACTCTACCCAGCAAGGATCTCATTCAGATTTGATGGAGAAATTAAAACCTTTACAGAAAGCAAAAGCTGAGAGAATTCAGCACCACCAAACCAGCTTTACAACAAATGCTAAAGGAACTTCTCTAGGCAAGAAACACAAGAGAAGGAAAAGACCTACAATAACGAACCCAAAACAATTAAGAAAATGGGAATAGGAACGTACATATAGATAATTACCTTAAATGTAAATGGACAAAATGCTCCCACCAAAGGACACAGACTGGCTGAATGGATAAAAAACAAGACTCAATATATGCTGTCGAGAAGAGACCCACTTCAGACCCAGAGACACATACAGACTGAGAGTAAGGGGATGGAAACAGATATTCCATGCAAATGGAAACCAAAAGAAAGCTGGAGTAGCAATTCTCATATCAGACAAAATAGACTTTAAAACAAAGACTATTACAAGAGACAAAGAAGGACACTACATTATGATCAAGGGATCAATCCAAGAAGAAGATATAACAATTGTAAATATTTATGCACCCAACGTAGGAGCACCTCAATACATAAGGCAAATACTAACAGCCATAACAGGAGAAATCGACAGTAATACATTCATAGTAGGGGACTTTAACACCCCACTTTCACCCATGGACAGATCATCCAAAATGAAAATAAATAAGGAAACACAAGCTTTTAATGATACATTAAACAAGATGGACTTAATTGATACTTATAGGATACTCCATCCAAAAACAATAGAATACACATTTTTCTCAAGTGCTTATGGAACATTTTCCATGATAGATCATATCTTGGGTAACAAATCAAGCCTTGGTAAATTTAAGAAAATTGATATCATATCAAGTATCTTTTCCGACAACAACGCCAAGAGACTAGATATCAATTGCAGGAAAAGATCTTTAAAAATACAAACACATGGAGGCTAAACAATACATTACTTAATAACGAAGTGATCACTGAAGAAATCAAAGAGGAAATAAAAAAATACCTAGAAACAAATGACAATGGAGACACGATGACCCAAAACCTATGGGATGCAGCAAAAGCAGTTCTAAGAGGGAAGTCTATAGCAATACATTCCTACCTTAAGAAACAGGAAACATCTCAAATAAACAACCTAACCTTGCACCTAAAGCAATTAGAGAAAGAAAAACAGAAAAAGCCCAAAGTTAGGAGAAAGGAAGAAATCATAAAGATCAGATCGGAAATAAATGAAAAAGTAATGAAGGAAATGATAGCAAAGATCAATAAAATTAAAAGCTGGTTCTTTGAGAAGATAAACAAAATTGATGAACCATTAGCCACACTCATCAAGAAAAAAAGGGACAAGACTCAAATCAATAGAATTAGAAATGAAAAAGGAGAAGTAACAACTGACACTGCAGAAATACAAAAGATCATGAGAGATTACTACAAGCAACTCTATGCCAATAAAATGGACAACCCGGAAGAAATGGACAAATTCTTCGAAATGCACAACCTGCCAAGACTGAATCAGGAAGAAATAGAAAATATGAACAGACCAATCACAAGCACTGAAATTGAAACTGTGATTAAAAATCTTCCAACAAACAAAAGCCCAGGACCAGATGGCTTCACAGGCGAATTCTATCAAACATTTAGAGAAGAGCTAACACCTATCCTTCTCAAACTCTTCCAAAATATAGCAGAGGGAGGAACACTCCCAAACCTCATTCTACGAGGCCACCATCAGCCTGATACCAAAACCAGACAAGAATGTCACAAAGAAAGAAAACTTCAGGCCAATATCAGTTATGAACATAGATGCAAAAATCCTCAACAAAATACTACCAAACAGAATCCAACAGCACGTTAAAAGGATCATACACCATGATCAAGTGAGGTTTATTCCAGGAATGCAAGGATTCTTCAATATACGCAAATCACTCAATGTGATACTCCATATTAACCAACTGAAGGAGAAAAACCATATGGCCATCTCAATAGATGCAGAGAAAGCTTTCGACAAAATTCAACACCCATTTAAGATAACCCTCCAGAAAGTAGGCATAGAGGGAACTTTCCTCAGCATAATAAAGACCATATATGACAAACCCACAGCCAGCATCGTCTTCAATGGTGAAAAAGAAAGCATTTCCACTAAGATCAGGAACAAGACAAGGTTGCCCACTCTCACCACTCTTATTCAACATAGTTTTGGAAGTTTTAGCCACAGCAATCAGAGAAGTAAAGGAAATAAAAGGAATCCAAATCAGAAAAGAAGAAGTAAAGCTGTCACTGTTTTCAGATGACATGATACTCTACATAGAGAATCCTAAAGATGCTACCAGAAAACTGCGAGAGCTAATCAATGAATTTGGTGAGGTAGCAGGATACAAAATTAATGCACAGAAATCTCTGGCATTCCTATACACTAATGATGAAAAATCTGAAAGTGAAATCAAGAAAACACTCCCATTTACCATTGCAGCAAGAAGAATAAAATATCTAGGAATAAACCTACCTAAGGAGACAAAAGACCTGTATGCAGAAAATTATAAGACACTGACGAAAGAAATTAAAGATGATACAAAGAGATGGAGAGATATACCATGTTCTTGGATTGGAAGAATCAACATTGTGAAAATGACTCTACTACCCAAAGCAATCTACAGATTCAATGCAATCCGTATCAAACTACCACTGGCATTTTTCACAGAGCTAGAACCAAAATTTTCACAATTTGTATGGAATCACAAAAGACCCTGAAAAGCCAAAGCAATCTTGAGAACGAAAAACGGGGCTGGAGGAATCAGGCTCCCTGATTTCACACTATACTACAGAGCTACAGTAATCAAGACAGTATGGTACTGGCACAAAAACAGAAATAGAGATCAATGAAGCAGGATAGAGAGCCCGGAGATAAACCCACGCACATATGGTCACCTTATCTTTGATAAAGGAGGCAGGAATATACAGTGGCGAAAGGACAGCCTCTTCAATAAGTGGTGTTTGGAAAACTGGACAGGTACATGTAAAAGTATGAGATTAGAATCGTCCCTAACACCATACACAAAAATAAGCTCAAATGGATTAAAGACCTAAATGTAAGGCCAGAAAGTATCAAACTCTTAGAGGAAAACATAGGCAGAATACTCTATGACATAAATCACAGTAAGATCCTTTTTGACCCACCTCCTCAAGAAATGGAAATAAAAACAAAAATAAACAAATGGGACCTAATGAAACTGCAAAGCTTGTGCTCAGCAAAGGAAACCATAAACAAGACCAAAAGACAACCCTCAGAATGGGAGAAAATAATTTGTAAATGAAGCAACTGACAAAGGATTAATCTCCAAAATTTATAAGCACCTCATGCAGCTCAATAACAAAAAAACAAACAACCCAATCCAAAAATGGGCAGGGGACCTAAATAGACATTTCTCCAAAGAAGATATACAGACTGCCAACAAACACATGAAAGAATGCTCAACATCATTAATCATTAGAGAAATGCAAATCAAAAGTAGAATGAGATATCATCTCACACTGGTCAGAATGGCCATCATCAAAAAATCTAGAAACAATAAATGCTGGAGAGGGTGTGGAGAAAAGGGAACACTCTTGCACTGTTGGTGGGAATGTGAATTGGTACAGCCACTGTGGAGAACAGTATGGAGGTTCCTTAGAAAACTACAAATAGAACTACCATATGACCCAGCAATCCCACTACCGGGCATATACCCTGAGAAAACCATAATTCAAAAAGAGTCATGTACCAAAATGTTAATTGCAGCTCTATCTACAATAGCCCGGAGATGGAAACAACCTAAGTGTCCATCATCAGATGAATGGATAAAGAAGATGTGGCACATATATACAGTGGAATATTACACAGCCATAAAAGGAAACGAAATTGGGTTATTTGTAGTGAGGTGGATGGACCTAGAGTCTGTCATACAGAGTGAAGTAAGTCAGAAAGAGAGAGACAAATACCGTATGCTAACACATACATATGGAATATAGGGGAAAAAATGCCATGAAGAACCTAGGGGTAAGACGGGAATAAAGACACAGACCTACTAGAGAATGGAGTTGAGGATATGGGGAGGGGGAACGGTAAGCTGTGACAAAGTGAGAGACTGTCGTAGACATATATATACTACCGAACGTAAAATAGATAGCTAGTGGGAAGCAGCCACATAGCATAGGGAAATCAGCTCGGTTTTTTGTGACCGCCTGGATGGGTGCGATAGGGAGGGTGGAAGGGAGGGAGACGCAAGAGGGAGGAGATATGGGAACATATGCATATGTATAACTGATTCACTTTGTTATAGAGCAGAAACTAAGGCACTGTTTTAAAGCAATTATACTCCAATAGAGATGTAAAAAAAAAAAAACTCTAAATAAAAATTAAAGTTTTAAAAATTGTTCAAGCAACCTATTTAAATTTAGGAAAAATAAAACTAATAATCAAAAACCAGAGAGAGCAAACAGAAAACAAATAATAAAGTGGCTGACTTAAAATGTAACATATCGATAATTACATTAAATGTAATCTGAAGTAAATGTGAATGGTCTAAATACACCAATTAAAACACCAAGATTGGCATAGTGGATTGAAAAACATGATCCAACTATATGCTTCTTTTAAGAAGTTAACTTCAAATATAATAACAAATGCAGGTTGAAAGTAAGTGATGGAAAAAGATACATCATATGAACACTAATCAAAGGAAAGCAGAAGTGGCTAAATTAACATCAGATAAAGTTGACTTCAGAGGGGAGAAAATTCTGAGACATAAAGGGATATTGCATTATTATAAGAGGCTAAATCTACCAAAAGACATAGCCATCCTAAATGTGTGCACACCAAACAACAGATAGACAAAATATTTGAAGTGAAAGCTGATAGAACTGAAAGGAGAAATAGACAAATCCACAATTAAAGTTGGAGACCTCAACAACCCTCTCTTGAGAATTGATAGAATAATGAGACAGAAAATTGGGGAGGATATAGAAGAACTCAACAACACTAACAAGCAACAGGGTCTAATTGAATTTTATAGAACACTTCACCTAACAATAGCAGAATACACATTCTTTTCAGGTGCCTATGGAATATTTAACAAGATATATCATAAATCAAACCTCAACAAATTTCAAGAAATTCAAATTATACAGAGTGTGTTCGCTGGCCATAATGGAATCAAACTAGAAATAAATGATAGAAAAAAATAACAGTATGGTCTCCAAACACTTGAAAACTACAAAACACACTTCTAAATAACCAGTGGGTCAAAGTTGAAGTCTCAGGGGCAATTTTAAAATTTTTAGCTGAATGAAAATGAAAACTCAACATATCAAAATTTGTGGGCCTCAGCTAAAGCAGCACCAAGAAGGAATTTATAGTACTAAATGCATAAGTTAGAAAAAACAAAAATGTCTCAAATTAATAGTCCAAGCTCTTACTTCAAGAATCTAGAAAAAAGAATAGCAAAATAAACCAAAATCAGAATAAGGAAGAAAATAATAAAGAGCAGAAATTAAAGAAATTGAAGTGAGAATAATAAAGTGAATGAAACAAACACCTGATTCTTTGAAAAGATGAAATTGACAAACCTCCAGCAAGACTGTTAAAGAAAAAAAAAGAAAAGACACAAGTTACCAGAATCATGGATAAAAGAAGATGTTACCATAGACCGTACAGGCTTTAAAAAAAAAAAGAGAGATAATCAGAGAATAACTACAAGCAACTCTACACACATCAGTTGACTACTTAGACAACATTGACCAATTTTTGGAGAAATACAATCTACAACTCAACCAATGTGAAATAGATAATTTAAATAGCCATCTAACTATTGAGGCAATTTAACTTGTAATTTAACAACTCTCCCAAAAGATCCAGGCCCACATGATACCACTGAAAAATTCAATGTTTAAAGAAAAATTAACATCAATTCTACAAATCTCTATCCAGAAAATAAAAGAGGAGGGAATACTTCCCAATTCATTGTGTGAAGCAAGTGACAATATTAACCTAATACCAAAACCAGACAAAGGAAAGAGAGAAAGAGAGAAAGGAAGGAAGGAAGGAAGGAAGGAGGGAAGGAAGGAAAGGAAGGGAGGGAGGTCCATATGTAAAACATCTCACACCATAGATCTTCAGAAATGAGCAAGGAGCAGTATATTTGTGGGAGTGGGCTAACGGAAGGGTTGAGAAAATGGTGATGAGGCTACTTTTTCCTTTAATTGATTCATTTATCAGGTAATTATGAAAGTATCACTGTATATTCTGTAAAAGTTTAAATAACAGACAAGCATAAATCATGAAATGTGAAAATGTCTGTAGGTGAATCTTTAATATAGATACTAAATAAATCTCTTAAACTTTTAATAGGTTGTGGAAAGCTATAACCCAAAGTAGTGTTTAGACTATATTAATTGGCTCTCTTTCAACTGAAATTTTAAAAATACAGTAGCTGATGCCAGTGGCATTAGGAGAACATCTGGATTGCCTGATATACACAGGAGCTTTTAAAAGCTCTTATTTCCTCACATATTTGTTTGTCCCAACTTCATCCTTCCTGGGCTTTTCAGTCTGTCTATTCCTTGTCCTGACTGTTGTTCTTTTTTCCAGGCTGCTGCAGTCAGTACTTTTACCTTTGAATGTTATATTATTTTGCTAGGACTTTCATAACAAAATACCACAGACTGGGTGGCTTAAAAAACAGGAATTATTTTTTTCACAGTTCTGGAAGCTAGAAGTCTAAGATCAAGGTGTTGGCAGGCTTGATTTCTCCTGAGGCCTCTCTTCTTGGCTTGCAGATGGCTGTCTCCTCATTCTGTCCTCACATGATCTTTACTCTGTGTGCACATATCTTTGGTGTCTCTTTGTGTGTCCAAATTTTGTCTTCTCATAATGACGCCAGTCAGATTGGTTTAGGGCCCATCCTAAATGCCACATTTTAACTTACTCACCTCTTTAAAGACCCTATTTCCAAATACAGTCACATTCTGAAGTAGGGGTTGTTAGGACTTTGAACATATGAATTTTGAGGTGACACAATTCAGTTCATAGCACTCCACCCTCTAGATACCCAAATTTCATGTCCTTCTCACATGCAAATTACATTTACCCCTATCTCAACAGACTAAAAGTCTTAATCCATCTCAGTTTCAACTCTAAGTCCCACATCTCATCTAAATATCATCTAAATCAAGTGTAGGGGAGACTCGAGAGATGATTGATCTTGAAGCAAAATTCCTTTCCAGCTGTGAAACTGTGAAACCAGATTAAGTAATCTGCTTCCAAAATATAATAGTGAGATAGGCATAGGATAGACAGTCCCATTCCAAAAAGAAGAAATTTGAAAGAGGAAAGGGGTCATGGTTCATAAGCGAGTCTGAAACCTAGGCAGAAAATTCCATTAGATTTTAAGGGTCAAGAATAATCCTCTTTGGCTCAATGCTCTGTCCTCCAGGCTCATAGGGTTGGAAGCTCTACTTTCTGGGCCCACTGGGGTAACAGCGCCACTCCTGAGGCTCCAGGCCTGGCTTGCTGAAACCAAGGAGACAGCCCCATCTTTGGGGTCATTTCTACCTTTTCTTGAAGGATAACACATGTTCACAGTTGAATGTATCTGTTGGCCTGTCCTGTAGAATCCCAGAGGTCCAACAGTCTTCCTTCACTTTGTCCCATCTCTGTCTTCTTCAGTCGAAGCTGGCAGTGTTTCTGCTGGTATAATCCCATCTCTGTTCCAGGCTTCTGCTGAGATGGCTGATTAGACCATGAGTCATACCCATAATCTCTTTATGGAGTGACTGTCTAATCACATACTTGGTGTTCTCTCCAGAGCATGCTTTCTCATTTTTTGCAATATGGATAGACTGAGAATTCCTCAAATATTTAAGTTCTGATGCCTTTTTGCTTAATTTCTTCTTCAATTTTTCTCTCTCTCACACATTTTGCTATAAGCAGCAAAGAGAAACTGGGCAATGCCATCAACGTTTTGCTTAAAATCTCCTCTGCTAAATATCTAAATTTGTCACTTACAATTTCTACTTTCCACAAAACACTAGAACACAATTTGGCCAAGTTCTTTGCCACTTTGTAACAAGAATCACCTTTCCTTCAGTTTCCTATAACATGTTCTTTTTTTCTTTCTAAGTTCTCATCAGAATCTCCTTTAATGTCCACTTTTCTACCAACAGTCTCTTCATGGCAAACTAGACTTTTTCTGACATACACTTCAAAACTCTTCCAGCCTCTATCCATTCTCAGATACAAAGCCACTTCCACATTTTCAGGCATTTGTTAAAGCAGTACCTCTCTTCTCAGTACCAAAATCCATATTAGTGTTCTCCAGAGAAACAGAACCAACAGGATGCTTATTTATTTTAAGGAACTGAGTCACACAATTGTGGAGGTTTGGCAAGTAAAAATATGGAAGGAATTCCCTGGCAGTCCAATGGTTAGGACTCTGAGCTTCCACTACAGGGGCCACAGGTTTGATCCCTGGTCAGGGAACTAAGATCCCACAAGCCAAGCAGCACGGCCAAAAAAAAAAAAAAAAAATCAAAGGAAGAGGTCAGTCAGTTCTTCAACTGATTGGATGAGGCCCACCCACATTATGGAGGGTTATGTGCCTTACTCAAAGTTCACTGATTTCAATGTCAAATTCATCCAAATGATGGAAGAAATTTTCACATATTGAGGTATGGGGAAGTCATTCTAGCTTATACATGGTGTAACTTAAACTTTATGCTAACCAGAACAGCCTGTTTTGTGGCCTATTAAACATACATTGTAGGGACTTCCCTGATGGTCCAGTGGTTAAGAGTTCACCTTCCCATGCAGGGGGTACAGCTTCGATCTCTGGTCAGGGAGCTAAGATCCCACATGCCTCATGGTCAAAAAAACAAAAACAAAACAGAAGCAATATTGTAACAAATTCAATATAGTCTTTTAAATAAAATGGTCCATGGACTTCCCTGGTGGTGCAGTGGTTAAGAATCCTCCTGCCAATGCAGGGGACACGGGTTCGATCCCTGGTCCAGGAAGATCCCACATGCCACGGAGCAACTAAGCCCATGCACCACAACTACTGAGCCTGCGCTCTAGCGGCCGCGAGCCACAACTACTGAGCCTGAGTGCCTGAACTACTGAAGCCCGTGCACCTAGAGCCTGTGCTCTGCAACAAGAGAAGCCACCGCAATGAGAAGCCCGTGCACCACAACAAAGACCCTGCTCACTACAACTAGAGAAAGCCCATGAGCAGCAACAAAGACCCAATGCAGCCAAAAAAAAAAAAAGTTCACATCAAAAAATCTTTAAAAAAATACATTGTACATCTGCTTTAACCATTAAAGAACAGGGTGTTTTGTCCAGAAGTAAAGAATGCCCATTTGGAAGATAGAGATAAATGCTTCCTTTTCTGGGACATCAATGTTAGTATTCCTTCAGTGATAAGGCTCCTTTCCCAGACACCAATGCCATACTGACTTACTGTGTATGTGCTCATCCGTCTTTTTTGTAATCTTGAAGAAATGTACCTCTGTCATGTTTGATGTTCTTTGTTCTGACAAGACATAAAACTGTGCTGAAAACCATGCTTCGCTGAAGCAGTTCCTCAGAGCTATCTGAGAGGCTGTCTCCTGGGCAATAGTCCTCAGTTTGGCTCGAATAAAACTCCCCTCTATTATTACAGTTTAGTTTATAGATTATTTCCATCAACACAAAAAGCACCTTCATAGAAACATCCAGAGTAATGTTTGACCAAATGTCTTAGAACCATGGCCCAGCCAAGTTGACCCATAAAATAAACCGTCACGAATGCTGTCAGCAAATGCTGCCTGGGAAGTCACTTCAGCCCTGGGAATTCTCCAAGTCAAGAAAACAAAGGGAAGCCCCTGAGGTGGTCTGTCACAGAGCTGCCATACTAGTCAAAGCATACAACCACTATTCTTTGAGAATAAGGTCTGTACTATTTTCTCTGGCACTTAGCAACCTACACCAGGAATCTTCATGGTTGCTGCTGATCTGGGGAATAGGGATGGTAAGAGAATTATTTTAAATGCCATAGCTCTCTCTTACTAAAATGTCACAGCTTCTTTCTTCATTAAACTTTCTCCTGGTTGTAAGATTTTGACTAGATTCTAGAGTTCCGTGAAAGTTGAGTCTGACAGTCTTTGCCAGCTTAGTTGCTTTTGTAGATGAACAGGGCCCTGGAGTTTGCTACTGTACCATTTTGAGTGACATCACTCCCCTAAATTAAACCACTTTCATGGACCCCTGAAAGTATCATGGGACCTAGGCATTGGTCACTGAGGTCACTGATAACTTCTCCAAGAAAGCAGTTCAACACCACACCCTTATCCCTCCCCCAACTTGCCACACCACCAATTTAAATGATTTACCCAGTATTGACTAAAATTTTAATTTTTGATGTGTGCAGCTAATTTTAATAAATAATTCATCTATTTATTTTGGAAAGATCATCGTAATTTGGTATCTTAGTGAATATTCTTACGATATATAGTTTGAATTCCTACCCTCCAGCTTTAAACGCAAAATGGACTTCTGCAAAAGAATGTACCAATTCTAAAAATGCTTACAATTCAATTGAACTCATCTTGTACTTCCTGTGGAAAAAAATGCTACTTTTTTTTTACATGTTCAGAAAAGAGAATTTGCCATTTTTGTGGCCAATTAACACTCTATTTGCTCTACTCTGGTTCTTCTTTCCCCTCTCCTTTCACCAGTACACCAGATGGGCTTTTTAAAAAGAGGGGAAGTGATATTGTAACACCAATAATGTTATACCAACAGTATTCTGGAAGAAAAGTTAATTTGAGGACCATCGAACTCCCCTTTGGACTATTCATTCAACCAGGTATGAGCCCAACAATCATATCATGCTTCAGTTAATATTTACCATTTTATTCAAATCTCAATAAAAAGCAACCATTAAATGCCTTGCCTAAGTGCAGATAAATCACCATCTAAATTTATTTGCTTTTTGATAGGATTAACACATCAAGGGAATACTATAGCCTATTTTTCCTATTCCTAATGACTCCATGTTTGGATTTTGATGGTATTTCTACAAGGTCACACAGCAACTTGATGGTACAACTGAGACCAGAATCCTGGGATTTAGATTCCCAGGCTACGACTCTTTATACTATACCATGATGATGCTCAAATGCTTACAGGAGGTGTTTACCATAAAACATAAAAAAAAGGAGCACCAGAGTAAAAAGCATAATCAAGATGAAACAAGTTAAAGGTAATGCCTGGGCTTCCCTAGCAGTACAGTGGTTAAGAATCTGCCTGCCAATGCAGGGGACACGGGTTCGAGCCCTGGTCCAGGAAGATCCCACATGCCGTGGAGCAACTAAGCCCATGCGCCACAACTACTGAGCCTGCACTCTAGAGCCCATGAGCCACAACTACTGAGCCCACGTGCCACAACTACTGAAGCCCACAGGCTTAGAGCCTGTGCTCTGCAACAAGAGAAGCCACCGCAAGGAGAAGCCTGCACACTGCAACAAAGAGTAGCCCCCACTCGCCACAACTAGAGAAAGCCGCACGCAGCAACGAAGACCCAATGCAGTCAAAAATAAATAATAAATAAATTTTAAATAAATAAATAAATAAAGGTAATGCCCCCTCCTCACAGTCCTCTCCCACTTATAAATTCTTCCTTTTTCAGTTTCAAGTATTTAGCTGGTCATATTTTTCTAACTTAAAACTGAGCTCAACTCTGAATATCAGCTTTTCCTAAGCTAGATGTAGGATAAATGAAACTATTAAAACTTTACAGTGTGATCTCCCCAGAGGTGCAAACTGTTTAATTATTTCCCCTCTCACTCCCAAAGTAAGATAATATCCAGCTGGGAAATGATCATTTACATAAAACAATACGTAGAAATTAAAACACTTTAATATAATATAAACATTTCCAGAATATAGACTGATTTTTATCAGTACTTTTTTAGAGCTCTTTAAAACCATATATCATCTTAGTTTACTATAGACTGTTTCATTTTCCACTTTCAGAAATAGAAAATACAAAAATACACTGCAAATTAGATTTAACAAACAAACAAAAAATCAGTCTAAATCGCTTCACATGTTTTCCTTGGAGAAAACCAAGAAACATAAACAAACACACAATAACAACAATAAAATACCACCAACACTAACACAAACCCAAAGAAGGGATGGATTCTGTAATGCCTGGTGATTCATTTAAAATAAATTATCTCCCACAGGTAAGTAATTCACTATCACAGCAATTTGTAGAAGCAGAGACAGCCTCATTAAGGGAAATTACTTTATACATAGGAAACATGTAATTTTTCTTTCAATTTAATAAATGAGGAAAAATAACTTGAGGAAAAGGCATATTGAATACTCTTATTTCACTTGGCTTTTGTTAGCAGTTAAAGTAACTGTCCACTTAGGAAAATTCAATAACATGAATTTAACAAAACCAAACTCTTCAACTTATTTCTTCAATTCAACCTAAGTGAACAAAACTGAAAAGTTCAAAATCCAAGAGAAGACTCATCCTAAAGCACTGACACCTTTGTCTTTTCTTCAACAGGCTTCCTTTTCTCTTATGTTCTTAGGTTCTTCTTAGGTTCTTCTTTCTCAGAGACTAGGTTTAGGCTTGTCTTTTCTTTCAATTCAATTTCAATTTTTACACACAAAAAACTAAGCTTTCCTGAACTGACACTGACTGTATTCACCTCTCCTTTTCTTCATTGGATGTTCCTGTCTTTGTCTAAATTCCCCTATTCTTAACCGATTTCTCATTGGGTAAACAAAGCTAAAAGTTCAAAATCCAAGAATAGACTCATCCCAAAGCATTTCCTCTTCTGTCTTTTCTTCAACAGATTTCTTTTTCTCTTTCTTGTGCTTATGTTCTTCCTTCTCAGAGGGAACACCATGTCTTTTTTTCTTTTTTCGATGCTTAAGCTTTCCTGAACTGACTTTATCTCCCTCTCTTTTCCTTTTCTGGATGCTCTTGTCCTTGTCTAGATCTGTATCCCCATAACTCTTTTTCCTTTTATGCTTCGACTGCTCCTTCTCTGGCTTTTCTTCACCTTCCTCCAGGTGCCTTCTCTTCTGATGTTTCCGTGTATGACTTGCTTCATGGTCACTGGTATTGTTTTCTGAGGAGAGGTGCTTGTAAACTTCAGATTCTACACTGTATGGGCCAGAATTATTTTCCTGTTGACTAAGGCTCAGGGGTACTGGTTTTTCTGGGAAATAGTCTCTGGTGGGTTGACAGTAGGTCATAGAGTCTAATCTCTGTTTGCTGTCATGAGTTGGTAAGCAATGAGGTAACTGCTTTTCCGCTGCCTGTGAAATACTATATGATACTGGGTAATTCTGGAAAGTCTCAAATGGGAGCCTCTGCTCAAACATTCTATGTCTGGGTCTGGAATCAACCATTTCTCTGTATTTATGGGTTTCCACAGAGCTCTTGCTTATATTTCTGAAACAAGTCTTTGGCTCTAGTCCTCTGGCTTTCTGCACTTTGATATAATCCTCAAGTTCATCTTGGAAAGAGTCATATGACCTCTTTGAATGAGCTGGTAACGAGTGATGTAATTGGCTTCCCACTGGTGAAGTACCGTATGGTCGCTGGGAGTTCTGAGAAGTCTCAAATGAAAATCTTTGCTCACACATTCTTGGTCTGGGTCCAGAATCAACTTCTCTGTACCCATGGGTTTCCACAGAGCTGTTGCTTATCTTTCTGAAACAAGTCTTTGGATCTAGTCCTCTGGCTTTCTGCACTTTGATATAATCTTCCAGTTCATCTTGGAAAGAGTCATATGTGTTCTTTGAGTGAGCTGGTAAGCAATGAGGTAACTGGTTTTCCACTGTTTGTGAAATATTGTATGGTCCTGGGTATGTCCAGAAAGTCTCACATGGGAGTATTTGTTCAAACATTCTATGTCTGGATCTGGAATCAACTGCTTCTCTGTACCTGCAGGCTTCCAAAGAAGTCTCTTCCATCTTTCTGAAATAAGTCTTTGGTTCTGGTCCTCTGGTTTTCTGTACTTTGATGTAATCTGTACTTTCATCTTGGTAAGAGTCTGGTGGCTTCTTCGGATTCTTCACTAGATTGGTAACAATGGATTCTCTGCAAACAAGAGAGTAGAAAGTTCTTGTTACTAGATTATTTTATTTGGAATGTTTGCTTTGCTTTCAAAAATATTAGTTTGAAAAAACAAATACAACAGAGGCCCAAACAAAATTTTAAAACCTACCTCAATATAAAAGCTAAAAATTGTGAATTTTGTATGTCAAAGAGAAGCAGCAGGGATAGTCAGATATCTCCTAAGCACCTCACAATGTTTTACACATAAAAAAATTTTCAGGCCTGGGATGAATGGAAATATGGGTACAAAGAAGCAGACATATTTGACACTG
Source organism: Aethalodelphis obliquidens (assembly GCF_003676395.1). Lineage (NCBI taxonomy): Eukaryota > Metazoa > Chordata > Mammalia > Artiodactyla > Delphinidae > Aethalodelphis > Aethalodelphis obliquidens. The sequence goes on along the minus strand of NW_020838089.1, from coordinate 267,836 downwards.
CTATAGTACTTAAAAATATAAGGCATGTTGGGATGTGTGGGAAAGGACCAATAATATTTAATGCCCTAAAGATGGTCTGATCTGAATGTCACATTGCTTTAAAAAATTTTTGATTATTAGTTCCCTGTACAGATCTATAAATGTGACAGCTATTTATTCTGGAACCCTGAGAACGGACTTGAGGTTATGGGGAGGGGGAAGGGTGAGCTGTGACAGGGCGAGAGAGAGTCATGGACATATACACACTAACAAACGTAGTAAGGTAGATAGCTAGTGGGAAGCAGCCGCATGGCACAGGGATATTGGCTTGGTGCTTTGTGACAGCCTGGAGGGGTGGGATAGGGAGGGTGGGAGGGAGGGAGACGCAAGAGGGAAGACATATGGGAACATATGTTTATGTATGACTGATTCACTTTGTTATAAAGCAGAAACTAACACACCATTGTAAAGCAATTATACCCCAATAAAGATGTTAAAAAAAAAAAAGAGTCTAAATGAAGGTTAATTTGGTCAGTGAGACAACTTAGCTACTTAGTATTCAGACTCAATAATATAAATATTTTCCACTAAAATAATGTAACCGAAATAGTATGCTTTGATTTTAAAAGCAACAACAAAAAATATACAATAGTTAAGTGCCCCACTGTCCCACTACCTGACTTATCCGATCCCCAATTGTCCACTCAATCCTCTCCTCCTTAAAATAACAAAACAGATTGGAATAAATGTGTATTGAGCTCCTACTATGTGCCAGTCAGGCACCTTGCACATATTTTTATATTTCATTATAACCACTTTATGTCAGAGCTGTCCAAAGTTACATATGTGGCAGAAAGATAGATCTGGTATTCCAATTCAGTTCTGTCTAACAACAAGACCTTCTTTCTTAACCACTATACCTCATTGGAAGGATGATGACTGGATCACTGAATCTCTGGAACTAGCCAACCTTCCAGGGATTACAGGGATTATTTGAATTTATATGGTTAGCCTGAGAATGATCCTTTAGCATCTTTCCAAAGAAGGACAATGCTGTCTGGTCAGGAGGAGTGCCAGTTAGCCAGCTCTGTCAGTTACTATCATGGCTAGAGAACTCCCTGGGAGATGGAACTAACATACAATATGTTACAAATATCACCAACCATACCCAGGATCAACTCTTAGGGAAATAAATGCCTAGAAAGTTTGTAAAGTACATGCAAAGGTACTTGACAGAAGCCCTGGTCTTTGGTATCACAGGAGCATTTTGGCAAGAAATACTTACTTAATTTGATGTTCACTTCCTTGCATATGGGACCGGAACATTTCTAAAGATGTAAAGGTGATATTACAAATATGACAAACATAGGTTTTCATACTAAATGCTGAAAAAACAGAGAGTTCAAGTTAATAAGGTCAATAGGAATACACTTCGAATCACATAGCTGGACAGGAATTTACTAGAGATCATCTACTTGAGCCTTCCCAGTTTAAAGCTAAGGCCCAGAGAGGTCAAATGACTTGGTCAAAGTCACACAGCATTAGTAACAAAGATAGCCTCTCAGAGCCCATGTCTCTTAATTTAAAGTCCAAAATTTTTCACACTACACCACACTGCCTCTCTAGCCTTGGCCTCTTTCCTAAGAAACTGCTATCTGCCTGTTTATTGTTGCTACATGAAAGTACAACAGACACTTCAAATCTAGCATGCCCAATCAATCTTTGCCTCTTAATCCCTCAACCAACCTCTTTTTTGTTTGCCCCTAATTCTCTTTCTACCCAACTAAAACTTGAAACATCCCAAAATATTAAAAACAAATAAAAGAAAATTCTTACTCTCTTACCTGAAATCACTGTAGTGCATTACTTTACCAAAAGTTATTTCTACAGACAGATTTTAGAAATGAGAGAGGTTCAGTGAGCCCCACTCTCAGGATAAATTCTGAAAGCAAAATTCTAAAACAAAACTGCTAGTTACCACTTCATAAGAGTCAAGAACTATAGAATAGATATACTAGCTACCTCTCTATTCTGATTCATAGGTAGAACAGGAAGCAGGTGACAGATTAAGTTTTATTTTCTTAATCTTATCACCTTCCACTTTCTCTTTGGTCTGAAGAAGCAAATTAATAAATTTCATAAGCTAAATATAAAAACAATCCCACCCTAAGGAAGAGGCAATAAACTGATGGCTGCAGAGATTTTTAGGGTCAGGGAAGACCATCTTCTTTTAAATCAAACAGCAACTTAATCATTTAAAGGCCACTAAATTAATTATTACTAAGTGTATTGGCCTTGTCTAAGCAAAGATTATTCACAGAAACAGGAGATTATTGTCAAGTAGAAAGAAAGAAATTGACTTTAAAGAACATGAGGACTACGTTCACTATTGACATATACTCTGTGGTGGGCCCAGGAGAGCTCAGCCAGTTATGTCAAAGTCTAAATAAATAATTCTTCAAAACTATCCTCTCTTCCTGTGCTCTGATTTTGTGCTTGCCAAGTCACTTCTGATTATAATTTGGTTTCCCATATTACTGATACAAAAAAGAGGATACCCTAGATGATAGATATTTTTTTAAAAAACCTCAGAACTGGAAATATATATTTCTCCTCCTACCATAAATCAATACCAGAATGACAGTGTATTAAACTACAATGTTTCCCAGCCTTCTCTGGCAAGAATCACCTGGAGGTCTCGAGAGGAAGGCCTCCCACTAGCAGCCGTGAGGCTGTTCTTGAGGAAGGCTGATTCCAGCACAGTCATGGCTGCAGCTAGAAGGATTCCTGGACCAAGCCACCATGGTGTAGCAGCATTCTTTGAAAAACAACGACTGAGCCAGTGACCGTGTGGATGAAAGGCTCTTGGTGCTGCAGCAAGGAGTCAGTGCTGTGCCTCTGAGGCGGGAGAGCCAACTTCAGGAAACTGGTCAACAAGAGACCTCCCAACTCCATATAATATCAAACGGCAAAAATCTCCCAGAGATCTCCATCTCAATGCCAGCACCCAGCTTCACTCAACGACCAGCAAGCTACAGTGCTGGACACCCTATGCCAAACAACTAGCAAAACAGGAACACAACCCCACCCATTAGCAGAGAGGCTGCCTAAAATCATAGTAAGTCCACAGACACCCCAAAACACACCACCAGACGTGGACCTGCCCACCAGAGAGACAAGATCCAGCCTCATCCACCAGAACACAGGCACTAGTCCCCTCCACCAGGAAGCCAACACAACCCACTGAACCAATCTTAGCCACTGGGGACAGACACCAAAAACAATGGTAATTACGAACCTGCAGCCTGCAAAAAGGAGACCCCAAACACAGTAAGATAAGCAAAATGAGAAGACAGATACAATAATATATATTAATATATATAATATTTGTATTATATTTGAGAACAGTATGGAGGTTCCTTAAAATACTACAAATAGAACTACCATATGACCCAGCAATCCCAGTACTGGGCATATACCCTGAGAAAACCATAATTCAAAAAGAGTCATGTACCAAAATGTTCATTGTAGCTCTATTTACAATAGCCCGGAGATGGAAACAACCTAAGTGCCCATCATCGGATGAATGGATAAAGAAGATGTGGCACTTATATACAATGGAATATTATTCAGCCATAAAAAGAAATGAAATTGAGCTATTTGTAATGAGGTGGATAGACCTAGAGTCTGTCATACAGAGTGAAGTAAGTCAGAAAGAGAAAGACAAATACCATATGCTAACACATATATATGGAATTTAAGAAAAAAATGTCATGAAGAACCTAGGGGTAAGACAGGAATAAAGACACAGACCTACTAGAGTACGGACTTGAGGATATGGGGAGGTGGAAGGGTGATCTGTGACAAAGCGAGAGAGAGGCATGGACATATATACACTACCAAACGTAAGGTAGATAGCTAGTGGGAAGCAGTCGCATAGCACAGGGAGATCAGCTTGGTGCTTTGTGACCGCCTGGAGGGGTGGGATAGGGAGGGTGGGAGGGAGGGAGACGCAAGAGGGAAGAGATATGGGAACATAAGTATATGTGTAACTGATTCACTTTGTTATAAAGCAGAAACTAAGACACCACTGCAAAGCAATTACACTCCAATAAAGATGTTAAAAAAAAAAAGAATCACCTGGAGTGTGAGTTTAAAATACAGATCCCTAGACTCCCTCCTCTGGAGAATATGATTCACTGGGACAGGGATTGTGTATTTTAACAGTACCCCAGCTAGTTATTGTCAGAGGATGTGTGGAGAAAACCACTAAGGGAATACCTTTCCAGTTCCTTGGTTATTTTTCTGCATCTTCCAATTTTGTTTTTGGTTTGCGGAGTCCCTGATTTGGGGCTGATCACCTCTGAAGACTCTGGACTTCCTGCAAAGCTGAGGACTAAATCCAGGACTCTGCATGCTCATAACAACCCTTTTCAGGAAATTATTACTAACCTTATTTCACAGGTGGGAAAATTAAGGCTCATATTCACTTGGCCAATACCATGTATTTTGAGGGCACCCAAGTTATGCAAGATAAGCAGGAATCCTGGTTTCCTCTAGACTAGTGGTTCTTAAGGTTAGTTACACATTGGAACCTTGTGGAGAACTCTAAAAATATTCATGTTACAGCTCCACATAAGACTAATTTAATCAGAATCTCTAGGGGTAGAACCAGGCTTTCTTACTTTTTGAAAGCACTCTAGATGATTTTTCTGTGCAGACACTGTTGAGCACCACTGCCTAGATTATCAAGTCAATGATCTTCAGTATGATTATAAACTCAGATTATATTTCAGAGGTTTTACATATTTGTTTAGTGCTTATAGAGTATATTGTATATAATGTTCTCCTCAGTTCCTCCTTGGTTTCTTCACAAGTTATACCAGAAGATTATAATATAGGCAATATAGTAGTTTAGAGCAGCTGCAGGTCACATATGAAAGATCCAGAGGCAGTTCTGGAACTATGGTCTGCTTTCTATTACCTTAGCCTTTGTCTTTTTCACACACTGATATTCTTTATCTTTTTCTAGGATATAGACATCTCAGAAAATAATATATAAAAATGGTGTAAACCCTTTCTGTGAAGACATGAAGTCTATTTATTGGCCCCAAGATCAAAATTCCTGGTCTGATCCTACTGAAACCTGCCTCTACTATGCTCCTTACACTGTCCATTCTCCTATCTGAGTCTGCTCCTTGGGCCTGTCAAACTTTGCTCCCCTCAGCCCTGCTAGGATTCCGTTTCTGACTTCACCCAGAAACTCAAGCTTCTTTGCAACCTGTAACTTTCAGAATCATCCATAAGCTAACACTTGTGGAGCCCACTTTTCTCCTAATCACAGCCGTATCTCATAACTCCCTGGACTAAGGTCTTTGTTTTCAAAGGATAGATTGAGGAACTGCATATCTTTATAGTCTAACATTTTGGTTCTCAATCTTGGCTCTGTATCATAACCTCTTGGGGAGTTAAAAAAGAGAAAACAAAACACTAATGTGTGGGTCCCAGGGATTCTAATTTAATTGATTTTAGCGATGGCCTGTGCATTGGGATTTCTAAAAGCTGCCTGCATGATTCTAGTATGTAGTCAAGAATGAGAACCATTGATCTAGTATCTTAAATGGGGAAAATCAACTGAGAGCTACATGCAAGCAAAAATGCAACTTAATGTGGCATTTAGCTTATGAAGAAAAACAGAAAATGTCCAGTTTACATGTTTTTAAATTACAGCAGGAAAACAAAATATTTCAAGAAAACTAACATTTGTTGATGACCTATTCTGTGATGGGTACTGTATATACTGCTTCATTTCATCCTCTTTCAATCCTGTGAAGTAGTCTTATTTTCATTTTATACCTGAGGAATCTGAGGTGCAACTGGGCAACTGACTTCAAACATTTCTCCAAATCTATGTTTATCCCACTACACAACACTGCCTTTCAATAAACAATTATCAAATATTGAGAAAAACCATATACTCATTCCCATATAAAGCACTGAGAAGGATATTGCAGAATAAAATACAATCCCTTGTCTCAAGGGGGCCAATTCAGTTAAGGGACTATAATTAATGCAACTGTCAATGAACAGTAATACCTATGAAAAATCAGAGGAAGGGGAGAATATCAAGAGCTAGAGAAGCGAGGGAAGTTGTGATGGACTTTGGAGGAAAAGAAGGATTTGAATTGTAAGGAAAGCAGTTAGGGAATTCCAGGGGATGAAAACAATATCAGGTATGGAAGAGACAGAAATGAGCATGATGTGCTGAATTCAAATAATCTGTTCAACCAACACTAAACACCTCTGTGGCACCAAGCATCATGCTAGATGCTAGAGGTACAAGATTAATAAATTGGGCAGGTTGCTCACAAATCCAAGTGAGAAACAGACACATGAACAGAGGATTTCAATCTCATTTGGTAAAAGGTAAGACAAGTATGCTTAAGAGGTATGGGAATTCAATGAAGCAGAGGCACTTAGTACAATATGGGAGCCTGAAGAGGGCTACTGGAAGAGATGATGCCTTAGTTAAACTTGGAAAAATGAAAAATAGTTAACGGTTAAAAGAGTTGAGAAGAGTACTGTAGGCAGAGGAAATAGCATGAAAAGAACACAGAAGTGTTTACAGTAACTAGTTAAAATTTGGAATTGTTGCAGAATAAAATATAAGGGGATGAGATGGGAGAGGCAAAAGTACATCACATCAAAGAGACTTTTATATTATGCTAAGGAGCCTAGATTTTTATTCTGTGGGCTGGGAAACCTTGAAGTGGTTTAAGTAGTAAGTAACATGGTCAGCTGTGTGTTTTAGAGAAATCTCTCCTCTAACTGCAATATGGAGGGTAATTTTAAGAGGAGCAAGCCTGGAAGTAAGGAGACCACAGTTACATAAAGCAAGAGATGAGGAGGGCATGGGCTAGAAAGGTCACAGTAGGGGTAGAGAGAAGCAGGGATATTGGTGAAATACTTACCATTAAAACAGACAAAATTTAATGACTGAGTGAATGTGGGAGATAAGGGAGAAGGAGGAATCTAGAGAAGTCTAAAATACCTCTCAGCATAGTTTGGTGACTGAGTGGGTGGTGATCCTAACTGAAATTGGAACTTCATAAGGAAGCACTATTTTAGGAGGTGGGAGAATAAGCATTGGTGAGTTTGAATTTGGACACACAGAGTCTGATATATCTGTGAGATTTTCATGTAAAGGTGTCCAATAGGCAGTTAGATATGGGAATTTGAAAGGCAGAAGATAGGTTAATTTTGGAGAAGTCAGGGGATGGGGGTTAGTTAAGACAATCAGAGTGGGTGAGATGTCCTGAGGATAATGTATGGGTGGGCATAGCAACACCAACATAATGATAAAAACCCTGGAGAGCACCACTCTTTAAACTAGATGGTAGAGGAGGAGGGGGACCATGAAAAATCAAGAAGTAAAGGACAAAGTTGTAAGGATGAACAGGAGAGACTGATGTCAAAGGAGGAAAGTTTAGTGAATGGAGTAAAGATGGCCATTGGATTTAGAAATTTAGAAGTCACAATAACCCCGTGAGGGACAGTTTCAGTGGAACGGTACAGTGGTGGTGTGGAGGGCTGGGGGAATGTGTGTCAACAAATGGTAATGAGTTGAGGAGTGAATATCAGTAAAGACAGTTAAGAGTATATTTGAAAAACAAAAACAACAACACAACCAAAAAAAACCTGGCAAAGAAGAGAAGGGGAAAGTGTAGTAGTTAAAGGGAAACTCAAGGTTAAGGGATTATTTGGTTAAGGCAAGATACTTGGTATGCACATTTGATGGCCACATTTTTCTTGATGAAATAAGGAATAAGCTTGCCTGAATGTTGTGAGGAGGGGGAGTGTTGAACAGTAGAAGAGAGTCCTGGAGAGTGGTGTAGGCTTAAAAATCACTGCTGAAAGGAAAGTGAAGGAAAAGGAAAAGTATTAAGTAGGACTAAAAGGCCACAGAGATTGGATACTAAGACTCTGTAGAGGCACCCAATCTCTAGCCTTATATAATTCTCCATAGCATCACTCAGTGTTCTGAATGTAAAAGTAGAACAAGTGGACTGTGGAATTGATCCTGGGTTGAAATCTTGCTACTAGGTAGTGAGAGAATAACAATGAGGTATAAGTAAAGCCTTCCAGAAGGTGGTTACAGCATTAAACTGTGAGATGATGGTAGTGAAAATGCAATGGAAGGATAAAGGAAGAAGAAACAGTTCTAAAAAGACCTGATAAGACTGTGGACAGATAGGAGATAGGGAAATTTAGTCAAAGATGCCCTCAAAGATTCAAGTGTGGGTGACTAATAAATAGTGGTACTACTGGTAAAGAAAGAAAACTTGGTAAATTTAAGGTGGTTTTAGGGAAGATTATTAATTCAGTTTTAGATATGCTGAGTTACAGGTGAAGGTGAGACATCTAAGTGCAATAATGGGGCTAGAAATTAGTAAAATAAACAAAACAAATACAGTAAATTAAAAATACATACATATTTTATTTCCATATTGTTATGGTAGCCATTCCTGTGCTAATAAGATCTGGACTGAATGAGGGACATGAAGAGAGCAGTAAGAATGATGAAGAAAAAGGGAAAGAGATTAGATATAGTAGAAACATATATAAACCATAGCAGACAGAAAAGAAGGCAGAGACAGAAAGAAGGGAGAAAATGGGTGAAGAGTGAATATAGTTAAAGTGGCACAGGTTAAGCTGTTTTTGTCTTACCGCTTGCTCACTTATAATATGGGCTTCTGCTGTAGCTGTTCTTTGCAATTCTCATTTGCTACTTTAAATTCTCCAGCTATTTTTTTAATCCTCAAATGTTTACTGTTATCAAAATGAAATAGTCAAGGCAGGGTTGAAAATCTGTTCTTTGAGCTTCATCTTCAGAGGCTAGTATAAAATGACTTCAAAGACTGGATTAAATTATGCTGATGATCAGCACTCGCCTCCCCAGCCAGATAAAAATTTCACCAAAATCCTTCTCTCAATCTAATAACCTTGAAACTTCAGAGTGCTAAAATGACCCTCCTTTCAGAAGTGACCAAAGTGCACACATTTCTCATGGCTGACACACTTCTCAGTTCCAATTTACCTAATGCCACAAACTAGAAGCCGCTTATTTCAGATCACCCTCAGCGTAGCGATGGGAAAAATACCCTAACAAGTGGAAGTCTGTCATTTCTCCAAACATCTACGACTTTCAGAAGCCCTACCACTTCTATTTCTACACTTGCCTAAATCAACGTTCTTTAAAATCCTAGATAAAAATACAGATCTCTATGTAACTTTTGGGGACATGTTGAATCACATTAAGCAGAAAACTTAATAGTACAAACACAGGGTTAGCACTCAATAAATAAAGGTTAATAGTTCACTGATTCATATATTAAACTAATCTCTATTGAGGTAGGCCTACTCTGTGCCAGTTTCTATCTCTAGTACTGGAAATACAGATGAGTTAGATGAAGTCCCTTCCCTCAAAGACCTTACATTCTAGTGGGAGATAAAGACACAGGGAGAGATAATTAGATATTCAGGTTAAGGAAGCACAGAATATAAGCCTTGAAGGAAGTGAAAAGGCTTGAAAGAAGTGAAATGAGTAGTAGTTGGTCAAGAGAAGAGGGACATGAAGATGTTCTAGGCAAAATGGCAGCATGAAGGGCACAGAGACAAGAAATGGGGTAATGGTTTCTGGAAACCATAAGCAGTTTGTAGATTCTGACCCACATAAATCATAGCAGGAAGTAGCAGGGAATAAGCCTGGAGAAGGAGATAGGGACAAGAGGGTAGAGAGCTATGAAGCTTAGATTTTTATCCTTAGAAAATAGAGAAATAAGGACTTTTAAGCAGGGGAATGACATGAAAAGACGTACACTTTAGATGAAACACTCTAGTGGTTAAACTGAGGGTAGATCTGGGGAGACAAAACTGATGGCAAGGAGAGTAGTTAGAGGTTGTGGCAATATTCTAGAACAATGCTTCTCAAAATTTATTGTGAGTACAAATCACCTAAGCATCTTGTTAAAATGCAGATTCTGATTCAGTAGGTCTGCAGTGAGGCCTGAGATTCTTTTTTCTAACAAGCTCCCAAGTGATGTTTATAATGCTGGCCACAAACCACACTTTGAGTAGCAAAACTCTAGAAAAGATGTTGAGGGCCTGAACTAGTATGGGAAAAGCATGGCTGGAGAAAAGGTAACAGTAAGATTCAGGAGGTAAAACAGTCATGGCTTGGTGCCTCATTAGATATAGGAAGTGAAGTAGATGGTGCTGAGGGATTTACAATTAACTACAGGTTTCTACTTTGAATGACTGAGTGGATTTGAAATGGCTATGAGGTATACAGGTGAAGAGGTAGCTGCTCTTTGAATATATGAATCTAAAGCTTTGCAGAAAGGTCATAAGCATACAGATGACAGATGAAATCAGAGGAACGGATTAGATCATGTTATAGATTAAGGTCAAGAATGGAACCATGGGAACGTCTACATTTAGACAATGAATTTAAAAAAGAGCCCCCAAAGAAAACAGAAAATAAATAGAAACACGGGAAAAGAACAATAGCATAAGGAGTTACTAATGACAAAGAATAGAGCTTCAAGGAGGGAGTAATGAACATTTTCACATTAAGCAAAAAGGTCTAGTAAGGAAAGAATTGAAAAATAATGGTGAGTAGAGGAAAAGTGGGTGGAGAAGAGAATATGAAAAGGGAATAAAAATACTAGTAGTGAGATGGTGCCTGTGGGGGAAAAATGAAAAAACATATGGTTAGAAGAGCAAGTGGATCACTCCAGTCAGGATCAGAATCTTTATTGCACCTGAATTCTTGCCACTCTTTCTCAGCTCTTTTGTTCATCCTCTCTCCTTCCCACTGCTATCAATCTAAATCATATACTTCCTCTATAAAGATTTTCTGAACCATAATGTTTGGCTTCTCTGGTTACCAAAAATATGTACACAAAAATCCATGTCTGCAGCCTCTTGCAATGAAGTATTATTAACCCAATTAGTTATACACTTGCCCCTTCAGGGAAAATAGTATATCTTCATTTGTATTCCCAAGAATAACTAGCCTAGCAACTAAGAGACACTTAAGTCATACTTAGTGACCGAATGATATAACTACATGATACTAATTTAAAATACTTCCTTATGTACCTATGATATAACATGAAACCGTGGTAATACCTATATTTTATTAGTAAGTGTCATCTAAACCTTTCTGGGTCTCATTTTCTAGAAAACCAACAGACAGACCTATATGGACTCAAAAGTCCTTATCGAAAATTCTATGATCCCATGAGTATTATAAACCTTGTATTCAGTAAAAGCAAAATAGTATATACATAAGCCAGATATGTTTAATAAAATATAAACTTTCTAAGAAAGAGATTTGGGATAATTTTACTATTTACCATTTGCATCTGATTTTACTGGAAGAGGTTTCTCTCTTATCTTGTCTACAAACTTCTTCTTAGCTTCATTTCTTTTGTGTTTTTTCCCAACATAATGTTGTTGGGCCATTAATGGACCATTAAAGGAAGCAGGACAGAGCTTACAATACTTGTTTGGATTATTCAAATCCAAAGCACTGCTGGAAGAGGAAGGCGTAGTCTCGTCTTTAATCCCACCTGGAGGAGGCTTGACAACAAGGGGCTTCAGAAAAGTTGACTCAGCAGAAGTAGTAATAGGCATACCTGCTGAAATAGTCATAATGAAAAGTGATCAACATGTGTCCAGCTATTAGAGCTGCATTCATTATAAAGTATTAGGGAAAGTTAGAGTTTTTTTAAAACCTACTATCTCTGGACTTTTTCCATATAGGGCTGTTGGATAAAGGTACTCAGGCTAAAACGAATTTCCTTCTGTGAGAATAGAAATTTGAATACAAGTCTGTCACCAAGTTTCTCCAACAAAGATACAGGAAAGAATATTCAGCATTAGGCATGTATTTCAAATGAATTTTATTCATCTGAAAAATCAATAAAGGCATAAGAGATGTCTTAGGATGGTTCTTGAAATTAGTGAGGGTAAAAGAGATGGTACCAACTTCTAAGTTGGTGTCTTTCTTGAGTAGCAAAGTAAATCACCTATTCAGTCCAGATTTGTGGTGTCTGTATCAAAATAAAATTTATGCAGTTGTTTAAGGCTATAAAATTATGTTTCCACATTTACAGTTATTTCAGATCTCTTTCATTTAGTCTCCTCTCTGAGCCCAAATTTATGAATTTTGGGGACTAAAGATAAGGCTTTACAAGATGCTTTCTCTTGTAGGGCACACTGATTCTGTCCCTCTTGACTGACAGGCAGAAAAACAAATATACAAAAATTAGAGAGACTAGAATAAATTTAAAAATAATTCTGGTTTCATTTATTAAGAAAACTATATGTTTTAATGCTGATGAGGCCTACACTATGAGTTGGAAATTAATGTTGGTAAAATTTCCATGCTAGACATGCTTTATTCCTAAAGTGTTGAAGCTAGTGAGAATGTGGTAAATTATTTATTCCAGAGAATTGATCATCTTATTTTTTGTTCTGGCACACATTTTCAAAATACAGGCACATTTTCAAAATACAGGCTGGGTTTTCCAGGGTGTACTCTGCCACTTCAGGCCAGAAGTGAGATCTGTGGGTCAGTTCTCTCATGCGCTGGCGGCCCAACATCACTGGAAGGAGGAAACAGCAATGTTTTACAGTTCTCTGTATCTTTGGCATCTAACATAAAATAAGTACTCAATAACTGCTGATTGATAATGCTAGTAGTACCTTTTCTTTATATTCATAGGAAGAAAGAAATGAGCAATCCGGTAGAAGAAGATTCCATACCTTTTTTTTTTTGGCTATAGTTATAGTCAGAAAATGCTGCAACATAACTATATTATGGTGAAGACATTGGTCTGAACACACACTATGAGGTAATGTTTTGGAAAGTACTAAAGCAAAAAAAGAAGAATGAGATAGATGCCAAGGGGAAGAAGTAAGAAGGAGCTAAGACTTTATAATTTGATTAGAAACTGGAGAGTTCAGGTTGCTTATTGTTCTTTCTGTATAGCAACATAGCAAATAACTTGCTTTTATTTGGATTTAATAAACTGAAAAGGAGAGGTCACAACATTTCTTAAAATTCAGCTAGCAATTATGATCTCTATATTAAATTACAAGGATACAGAAAGAGATTAACCAGGTAGAAGAAGAACCAAGTTACTGTGGCAGAGTAAAAGTCTCTCCAATAAAAAATGGATGGCAGAGATGGGAAAAAATTATAGAGAGACCCTGTATTGAAGTTAAAGAGTGAATGTCATCTTACCCATCTCTGGCTGAAATCCTGATGGAGATACCTGATCATGCTCCTCCATTAATTGCTTCAGTTTTTTAGCATGGAATTTCCCCACATAGTGAGACTGAGCAACAACTGGGGAGCTAAAAATCATGTTGCAGAGATCACAAAATTTGTTTCTGTCCACTACTTCACTCCTATGCATCTGAAATAAGCACAATCTTGTTAGAAAGATTCAATAACTCAAACTTTCGAATTACAACATCAACAAAGGACACTCACCTGAAAATTCCTAACATCCATCTTCATTTTCTTACCAGGCACTTCATTTTGTTCCCCATGCATTTGAAAATAAAACCTAACATTTTGATCATGTTTTTCACTCTAAAAAATATATATATATAATATGACTTTGTTTATTCAATAACAGAGGTACCCCAAATTTACACCTCTTCAAATTTGAGGACAGTACCCGTGAATTGAAATATATTTAATGTGTACCAAGTTTACGAAAAGGCTTCACATGCTTTCAAATCTCTAAATCTCAATTAAAATGAAAATAATGCTGTAATTTAGAGTCCAATAACTTCTAGGTTTTTGTTTTTGACAGAGACTCCTAGATTTTTTTGCCTAATATCAAACTTATTCTTCTTCCTTAGTTACACATCTTAGGCAATATACCCAGCTAAAAGACTGCATGTTCCAGCCTCCCTTTCAGCAAGACGTAATCTTGTGACTCTATTCTGGCCAATAAGATGTAATCTGAAATGCTGGGTAGAACTTCTGGGAAGCCTCCTAAAAGGATGGAGGATGAACCCTTCTTCTAACCTTCTTCCCTCCTGCTTCTGGAATTAAGATTTAAAGGTCATCTGGGACTATGGGGGATCTTGAGGACAGAGGCTAGTTCATCAGAGTAGAAAGAGAGAAAATGCCTAGATCTCTGATAATGTTATGGAGCTGTCACATCAGCCCTGTACTGCTTACCTCTAAAATTCTTTTATGTGAGGAAATTAACTCTTCTAGGTTAGGCACATTAGAAAAATCTCTGAACAAATGTAGAACAAAATACATAATAACGAAAATGTTGGTGTAAATAGAAGGGAAACTAACATTCCTGAACATATACTGTGAGGCAACTACTTACCCTCTCTCTACAGCATTTTAAATTGTGAAATATATATATATAGAAAAGCACAGGAAATAATATAGCTGAAGTACATACCCACTGCCCAGTTTTAACAGATATTATTAACATTTTTCTATATTTGTTTCAGATCTCCTTTTCAAAAGAGGTGAAATTTTACACATACAGTCCTATCTCCTCATGCCAACAATCCCTCCCCTCCTCCCGATAGGTAACCACTATCTTAAAGTTGGTCTATATCATTTCCTCTATGCCTCTCTTCTTTTACTAGATATGCATGTACCCATAAACAGTATTATGTACTACTGTCATTTTTTTAATTTTATGAAAATGAAATCAGTCTATTCATATCCTTTTCAACTTTTTATAACTCAATATTATGTAAGATTTGCCCATATTGATACATATAGCTCTAGTTCATTCATATTACATGCTGCATAATATTCCACTCTATATGCTACCCATCAAGTTACCTACTGAAGGCAGTTATGTTTCTGTTTATTTTGCTATCACAAGCATTTCTGCACTGAACATATGTAAATATATCTCCTAATATAATGTCCAAGAGTTTCTTTAAAGTAGACACCTAGATATGGACTATTTGGCTTATAAGGTATGAGGGTTTTCAGCTTTAATAGGTATTATAAAATTTCTCTCCAAAGATGTTGAAGCAAGCAACTATATTCCAATAAAAAATAATTTAAAAAAAGATGTTGAAGCAGTTTACAACTCCAAATGTAGCATATATGAGTGATTTGTCTTCCTATATTCTCCTGAAGTGTTAAGTGCTATTAGATTTCAATTTTTGCGAACATGATGGTTTTGATAAGATAGTTCATTATCACTTTAACTTGCATTTCCCATATGATCACTTCTGAAGTTAAGTATCTCTTCTATAGCCTGTTTATAACACTTTCCCATTTTTCTATTGGGTTGTTTCTTGTTCTAATTGATATATAGTTCTTTATATATTCTAGATACTAATCCTTTGTTAGTTATATCGGTTATAAATAGCACTCAATCTGTGGCTTGTCTTTTAACTTTATAATGAGTTTTTTGTCATATAAATTTTCCCTACCAGGTATCATGGCATATTTTAAAGCTATACTAATAAGGTGAAATTATTATAGAGACAGGCAAACAAAGCAATACAATAGAACATAATAACATTATAAATATATATATAAATTAACTTATGATAGAGATGCCACTACAAATCAGTGAGGCAAGGATGGACTGTTTAAATAAATATTGCTGGGATACCTGTTTATCTGTATGGAAAATAATGTTACCACCCTCCATATGTGAAAATCAATACCAGATGGATCAAACACTTTAACCTAAAAAATAAAGCTTTTAAAAGTATTAGAAGAAAATAGAAATATCTATATGACAAAAGAACAAAGAATGGTTTCTTAAACATGTAAGTATAAATACAAAAGGAAATATTAATAAGTGCAACCTCATTAAAATTCAAATCTTCTGCAGTACTGTCCTATTTTACATGAACAATAAATACTATGCTGAGATAGTCTGACGCTATTAACCAAGCTGTATACTAAAGAGAAAAAAAATCCCCTTTTCAAGTAGGATATTTGCACAGAAGTGCTTTCAAATATATGGAAAGTCATGTATAGTTTTGATTTGATTATTTAACAAGCTTAAGTACCAAACTTACAGATGGCACTGAAATTTAAATTTAAAAATATGCTACAACATTACATAACATAATGCCTTATAGCCATTAAACTATTACAGAAAAGTAAAACGATGTAATGATAAGACAAAGTGTTCAGAATATGTTCTTATATGAAAAAGCAAGTGCAAAACAACATACAATTCTCTTTTGTAAAAATATGTCTGTGTGTTTAGAAAGCATACTGGAATCATATAAACAGAAGTTAATTAAATGATGCTTACTTACAAGCAACAGAATTATGATTGATTCATATTTTCTTATATTTTTGTATATTTTCTACACTGAATAGTACTTCATAAGCCCATAAAAGTGATTTTTCAAATTTAAATTCAAATGGCTCCAACCACAGTTATCACAGAGCCCCTTTATTATATGTCTCTCTTTATTAACTCTAAATCTTTGAGCTTTGGGGTCCCAGGATATGCTAGGCACAATCACATATCTAATTTCACTTAATTCTCACAAGTATAGTAAGAGAGATCTTACGCCCCCATTTTGCAGGCTCAAGAAACATGCTCAGAGAGGTAAAGTGATTTGCCCAGGGTTTCACAACAATGGTGGAGTTAAGACTTGAATCTACGTCCTCTCAATCCACAGCCAACACAATTTCGCTATCTGTAATTACAGTAATTGAATCCCAATCAACATAAGGACTGAAATATAGTTGCCAATAAGATTAGCAATGGGCAAAACAAGATGAGGTGTTTAAAAAAGTAGAACTGGCATTATATTTCTTTTAAGTAAATGTATCTAGTACTTTTGTTAACACGGATACCAGATATGAAAATAAATCCAATAGTTCATAATATGATGTAGAAATGGGAGACAACACTAAAAGAAAGGAAAGAACACTGGATATGAAATTAGAAGAAATCATTTTTAAGCTTAGTCATGCCAAGATTAGCTATGCAGAATCACTATCCCTCTGGGTTTCAGTTTTCTAATCAATAAACTAAAGAAGTAAGAACATTATACATTCCTCTTTTAACTCTAGAATTCTATGGTACTGTGCTTAAAAACATGTAGCTAAATTAAGTGCAAGACGAGTTCATTTTGTTTTTATCCTTCATTTACTGTAAAGGAAAACTCTGGAGTTCAATAATATCCCTTGATTCACATTAACTGTTTCCTACACAAGCTTTATAAAACTTCCCTTATATTTACTACAAGGACACGAAGGATATAGTGGCTTGATAGATACAAATGGAGGCAGAATGATGTGAAGAAAAGAAAACATGCTTTGGAGTCAAAAAGGCTAAGTTTAAACCCAAATTCTCCAAACTTAAGCTAGTAAGTTACTGTCCCTCTCTGAGCCAGGCTCCTCGTCCATCAAAGGGAAATAATACACAGGATTCTCATAAGAATCAAAAACAGATAATATATGAAGTTTATCTGTTATATTTAAAAACCTATTTTAGATTCTATTCCCAGTATTTTTAACCTACCTCATAATGTGAAATTCTTTGTGATTCAAACTGCAGCACCACTCCACATATATTACAAAAATTATCTGTAAAAAGTTCAGTCTTTTCCTGTTCTTTCCAAGTCATATCTATGAATAAAATAAAGGGTAATGAGACTATATATCACATAAATGAATATTTAGAAGTATCATTTTCATTCTTCAACTACATATTGTTTCATATACCACCTCAAACCTGAGTGCTTGTGAGGCTACAGTAAAAGCTTTTTGCTTATTGAGTATGCAATTTAATATGAGCATAATAAATATGCCTCTAATGTAGGATATAGCAAGTGTTATTTATTTAACATGATAAGCCTAGGCAATACCATTCCAAATTAAAAGTTATGGGGGTACCAGTAACTTCATGAGCTTCGTAGACTGATTTGGGGCACCAATAATGAGCAGCAGGATTAAAAAACCAAGCCTTGGAATTTGTGTTTTATAGTAGACAATCCTTAAAAAGGCATTGTTATAAGACTGTCACTTATCTGGAGCTATGGTTCCAATGTTATCTAAAAATCACACGGAACCACAAAAAAATTTTGCCCATAGTAGGCAAACATTTTCCATTGTTGTACGAACATTAGCACATTCATCTGGCCAAACAAGTCTCACAGAAGCCGCCAAAGATATAAAGTAATGTTCATATAATAACATCTAGAAGTGTTATTTCTAAATGTTTCTCACTGTAATAAATAACACATGCCAAAATTTTCTGAATTTACACTTGAGGTCCACACTTCTATCTAAACTTCTTAACAGCTCAATGTATTCCCCCCAAATTTATTAGTGCATCTATAAGGTATAAATCACAAAACATCAAAATTTTGTTTGCTATTTGGCTATTTAAATGAATAAGCTGATACCACACATACTTTCACAGAGAAAGGCCAATGATATATTAAATGGATAAAAAGTTGTAGAACAATAAATACAATACATCCATTTCCAACACTAACAAAAATTAAATATACATCACATATAAAAAATATGGAAAGATATAAATTAAATTTAAAAGTGATTAACTTTGGGAAGCGGGGCTAGAAAAGGAAGAAAGGGAGAAAATTTAACATTTTATTTTCTGTACAACTGTTTTCTTTCAATTTTTGCAAGAATTATGTAGGACTTTCTATTTAAAAACCTTTAGAGGTATTTATTTTAAAAGTTATGTTGGATATCTACAACTAAGCTTTGTTTTCAGTACCACTGTATGGATTAAAATGCTTACTTAAATTGCATGCTCAAGATAATAATAACTGTAACCAGGAACATGTCAAAAACAAGTTGATGAACACTTAAAAATTTATCCCTATAATATATTGTATCCTCTCTGAATTATTTTTAGGTTGTTTTAAAATATATGATTTCTCTAACTTTGACTCTTAAAGTCAGCAAGGTAGAGAGTTTAACTAAAATGTATTTCAGGACTTGCCTTGTTTCAGAATTAACTACTATATGCAATCTGAGCATAGTGATAAGATATTGAGCTTCCTATTGAATTCTTTAATAATAAGTAAATATTATCATTTGGTGGCAATATAACTTGTTACAGAGGAAAAGTTTCCATTAAGAAGACAAAAGGAAACTACTAATTTAGAGGTTCAACAATTCCTAAAATTTAACACTCATTTCTTTCCTAGATCAACCTTTAATTCCAGATTTCCCCACTTCTAATAGTCAAAGTTTGACACTGACACTCAAGTTGGGAAATATGAAGGCTAAATATTTTAACCTAGCCTTTCATTACTGGTGACCCAGATACATTTCCATGAAGTCCATGAAGTTACTGGTACCCCTACAACTTTTCCTTTAGAATGGTATTGCCTAGACTTATTGCCTTTGACTCATTTTCTCAAACAAGATCTTGGTCTGTTTTTCTTTATTAAATGGCATAATATTCCAGACTCAAAATCTCAGCCATTCTGCTCCCCAGAAAATCACTGTTTCATGTCAATTCTAGCTTATAACATTATCTGATATCCATCTCTTCCTTTTAATTCCCCATAACACTACCCAAGTTCAGGCCCTCAATGTCTTGCACATCATTTAGCTTTATTGGTATTTACTGAGGTTAGTTTCAAAGTACTATGGTACACATTTTGGAAAGAGATAAGAAAAAATAAAGAGCACTTATTGAAGGCCCTCTATGTGTAAACAAGATAATAGCTTACCCCTTTAGTTCTTTAAATAAGTCTGCAAGGTAAGTGATATTTGCCACATTCTGAAGGTTAGGAAATTAGGATTCACTGAAATCGAAATAACTTGTCACATGTGTTATTTGGTGGAGCGGAACTTTGTTTTACCTTGACTTTTTTCCATTATAAATACATGACTGTTCCACATGTTGGAAATGACACAGCAAGTGAATAACTCCTAATCTCAAGGAATTTATAATTTAGTAAGGAAGATGTGTATAGAAAGAACCATGGGGACTTCACTGGTGGTCCAGTGGTGAGGACTCTACACTCCCAATGCAGGGGCCTGGGTTCAATCCCTGGTGGGGGAACTGGATCCCACATTCCGCAACTAAGAGTTCGCATACCACAACTGAAAAATCCTGCATGCCACAAAGATGATCCTGCAGGCCGCAACTAAAGATTCTGCGTGCAGCAACGAAGATCCCGCAGGCCACAACTAAAGATCCCCGTGCCGCAACTAAGACCCGGTGCAGTTAAATTAATTAATTAATTATTTTTAAAAAGAACTATGATTCCAAGATCAAAATGTCATAAGTGATATAAGACATAAGGTACAGTGGGTTCCTGCTGAGGAGTTTGGGAAAAGCTTTCTAGAGGTAAACAGGTATTGAACTAAGCTTTAAAAGATGAATAAAATTCAGATAAAAAGAGTGGAGAAAAGGTACCTGGGGATACACAAGAATATGAAAGACAATAATTGAAAGCTTGGAATGAGGCCAAATCATAATTGGCTTCATCAGGGCATTTGGACTTAATTCTGCATTCAACAAAGGAAAAGAAGTGATTAAAAAGGGATATGAGAGGAGCTTCAAGATGACGGAAGAGTAAGATGCGGAGATCACCTTCCTCCCCACAAATACATCAGAAATACATCTACATGTGGAACAACTCCTACAGAACACCTACTGAACGCTGGCAGAACACCTCAGACCTCCCAAAAGGCAAGAAACTGCCCACGTACCTGGGTAGGGCAAGAGAAAAAAGAAAAAACAGAGATAAAAGAATAGGCACGGGACCTGCACCACTGGGAGGGAGCTGTGAAGGAGGAAAGTTTTCCAAACACTAGAAAGGTCCTTCCCGGACAGAGACTGCAGGTGGTGAAGGGGGGGGCAGCTTCGGAGCCACGGAGGAGAGTGCATCAACAGGGGTGCGGAGATGAGCATGAGACGCTAAGGCTGCTACTGCAGCAACCAAGAAGCCTGTATGCAAGCACAGGTCACTATCACCTCCCCTACCTGGAGCCTGTGCAGCCCGCCACTGCCAGGGTCCCGTGATCCAGGGACAACTTCCCCAGGAGAACGCACGGCACGCCTCAGGCTGGTGCAAGGTCACGGGGGTCTCTGCCGCCACAGGCTCACCCCACATCTGTACCCCTACCTCCCCCCCGGCCTGAGTGAGCCAGAGCCCCGAATCAGCTGCTCCTTTAACCCTGTCCTGTCTGAGTGAAGAACAGAAGCCTTCAGGAGACCTACACACAGATGCGGGGCCAAATCCAAACCTGAACCCCAGGAGCTGTGCGAACAAAGAAGAGAAAGGGAAATCTCTCCCAGCAGCCTCAGGAGCAGCGCATTAAATCTCCACAATCAACTTGATGTACCCTGCATCTGTGGAATACCTGAATAGACAACAAATCATCCCAAATTGAGGAGGTGGACTTTGGGAGCAATGATATGTATATTTTTCTCCCTTTTTCTCTTTTTGTGAGTGTTAATGTGTATGCTTCTGTGTGTGATTATTGTCTGTACAGCTTTGCTTTTTCCATTTACCCTAGGGTTCTGTCTGTCCGTCTTTTTTTTTTTATTACTTAAAATTTTTTTTCTTAATAATTATTTTTTTAATTTATTTTATTTCAGGTTTTAATTTTTTATTTATTTTACTTTATTTTATTATATCTTCTTCTTTCTCTCTTTTTTTTCTCCCTTTTATTCTGAGCTGCGTGGAGGACAGGCTCTTGGTGCTCCAGCCAGGCATCAGCGCTGGGCCACTGAGGTGGGAGAGCCAAGTTCAAGACACTGGTCCAAAAGAGACCTCCCAGCTTCACATAATATCAAACGGCAAAAATCTCCCAGAGATCTCCATCTCAACGAAAAAACCCAGCTCCATTCAATGACTAGCAAGCTACAGTGCTGGACAACCTGTGCCAAACAACTAGCAAGACACGAACACAACCCCATCCATTAGCACAGAAGCTGCCTAAAATCATAATAAGGCCACAGACACCCCAAAACACACCACCAGATGTGGAACTGCCCACCAGACAGAGAAGATCCAGCCTCATCCACCAGAACACAGGCACGAGTCCCCTCCACCAGGAAGCCTACACAACCCACTGAGTCAACATTAGCCACTGGGGACAGATACCAAAAACAATGGAAACTACGACCTGCAGCCTACGAAAAGGACACCCCAAACACAGTAAGTTAAGCAAAATGAAAAGACAGAGAAACACACAGCAGATGAAGGAGCAAGGTAAAAACCCACCAGACCTAACAAATGAAGAGGAAATAGGCAGTCTACCTGAAAAGGAATTCAGAAAAATGATAGCAAAGATGATCCAAAATATCGGAAATAGAATGGAGAATATAAAAGAAACATTTAACAAGGACCTAGAAGAACTAAAGAGCAAACAAACAGTGATGAACAACAAAATAAATGAAATTAAAAATTCTCTAGAAGGGATCAATAGCAGAATAACTGAGGCAGAAGCACGGATAAGTGACCTGGAAGATAAAATAGTGGAAATAACTACTGCAGAGCAGAATAAAGAAAAAAAAATGAAAAGAATTGAGGACAGTCTCAGAGATCTCTGGGACAACATTAAGGGCACCAACATTCGAATTATATGGGTCCCAGAAGAAGAAGAGGAAAACAAAGGTACTGAGAAAATATTTGAAGAGATTATAGTTGAAAACTTCCCTATTATGGGAAAGGAAATAGATAATTAAGTCCAGGAAGCACAGAGAATCACATACAGGATAAACCCAAGGAGTAGTAACACACCAGGACACATATTAATCAAACTATCAGAAATTGAATACAAAGAACAAATATAAAAAGCAGCAAGGGAAAAACAACAAATAACACATAAGGGAATCCCCAAAAAGTTAAAAGCTGATCTTTCAGCAGAAACTCTGCAAGGCAGAAGGGAGAGTCAGGACATATACAAAGTGATGAAGGAGAAAAACCTACAACCAAGATTACTCTACCCAGCAAGGATCTCATCAGAATGACTGAGAAATTAAAACCTTTACAGACAAGCAAAAGCTAACAGAATTCAGCACCACCAAACCAGCTTTACAACAAATGCTAAAGGAACTCCTCTAGGCAGGAAACAAAACAGAAGGAAAAGACCTACAATAATAAACACAAAACAATTAAGAAGGTGGTAATAGGAACTTACATATCACTAATTACCTTAAATGTAAATAGATTAAATGCTGCCACCAAAAGACATAGATTGGCTGAATGGATACAAAAACAAGACCCATATATATGCTGTCTAAAAGTGACCCACTTCAGACCTAGGGACACATACAGACTGAAAGTGAGGGGATGGAAAAGGATATTCCATGCAAATGGAAATCAAAAGAAATCTGGAGTAGCAATTCTCAAATTAGACAAAATAGACTTTAAAACAAAGACTATTACAAGAGACAAAGAAGTACACTACATTATGATCAAGGGATCAATCTAAGAAGAAGATATAACAATTGTAAATATTTATGCACCCTACATAGGAGCACCTCAAAACATAAGGCAAATACTAACAGCTGTAAAAGGGGAAATCGACAGTAACACAATCATAATAGGGGACTTTAACACCCCTCTTTCACCAATGGACAGATCATCCAAAATGAAAATAAATAAGGAAACACAAGCTTTAAATGATACATTAAACAAGATGGACTTAATTGATATTTATAGGACATTCCATCCCAAAACAACAGAATACACATTCTTCTCAAGTGCTCATGGAACATTCTACAGGACAGGTCATATCTTGGGTCACAAAGCAAGCCTTGATAAATTTAGGAAAATTGAAATTGTATCAAGTACCTTTTCCAACCACAACGGTATGAAACTAGATATCAATTTCAGGAAAAAATCTGTAAGAAAAACAAACACATGGAGGCTAAACAACACACTACTTAATAAACAAGAGATCACTGAAGATATCAAAGAGGAAATCAAACAATACCTAGAAACAAATGACAATGAAAACACGACGACCCAAAACCTATGGGATGCAGCAAAAGCAGTTCTAAGAGGGAAGTTTATAGCAATACAATCCTACTTTAAGAAACAAGAAACATCTCAAATAAAAAACCTAACCTTACACCTAAAGCAATTAGAGAAAGTAGAACAAAAAAACCCCAAAGTTACCAGAAGGAAAGAAATCATAAAGATCAGATCAGAAATAGATTAAAAAAGAAATGAAGGAAACGATAGCAAAGATCAATAAAACTAAAAGCCAGTTCTTTGAGGAGATAAAAAAGTGGATAAACCATCAGCCACACTTATCAAGAGAAAAAGGGAGAAGACTCAAATCAATAGAATTAGAAATGAAAAAGGAGAAGTAACAACTGACACTGCAGAAATACAAAGGATCATGCGAGATTACTACAAGCAACTATATGCCAATAAAATGGACATCCTGGAAGAAATGGATAAATTCTTTGAAATGCACAACCTTCCGAGACTGAACGAGGAAGAAATAGAAAATATGAACAGACCAATCACAAGCACTGAAATTGAAACTGTGATTAAAAATCTTCCAACAGGGGCTTCCCTGGTGGCACAGTGGTTGAGAGTCCGCCTGCCGATGCAGGGGACATGGGTTCGTGCCCCAGTCCAGGAAAATCCCACATGCCGCGAAGTGGCTAGGCCCATGAGCCACGGCCACTAAGCCTGCGCGTCCGGAGCCTGTGCTCCGCAACGGGAGAGGCCACAAGAGTGAGAGGCCCACATACTGCAAAAAAAAAAAAAAAAAAAAAAATCTTCCAACAAAAAAAGCCCAAGACCAGATGGCTTCACAGGCAAATTCTATCAAACATTTAGAAAAGAGCTAACACCTATCCTTCTCAAACTCTTCCAAAATATAGCAGAGGGAGGAACACTCCCAAACTCATTCTATGAGGCCACCATCACTGTGATACCAAAACCAGACAAAGATGTCAAAAAGAAAGAAAACCATAGGCCAATATCACTGATGAACATAGATGCAAAAATCCTCAACAGAATACTAGCAAACAGAATCCAACAGCACATTAAAAGGATCATACACCATGATCAACTGGGGTTTATCTCAAGAATGCAAGGATTCGTCAATATACGCAAATCAATCAACGTGATACACCATATTAACAAATTGAAGGAGAAAAACCATATGATCCTCTCAATCGATGCAGAGAAAACTTTTGACATAATTCAACACCCATTTATGATAAAAACCCTCCAGAAAGTTGGCATAGTGGGAACATTTCTCAACATAATAAAGGCCATATATGACAAACCCACAGCCAACATCGTCCTCAGTGCTGAAAAACTGAAAGCATTTCCACTAAGATCAGCAACAAGAAAAGGTTGCCCACTCTCACCACTCTTATTCAACATAGTTTTGGAAGTTTTAGCCACAGCAATCAGAGAAGAAAAGGAAATAAAAGGAATCCAAATTGCAAAAGAAGTAAAGCTGTCACTGTTTGCAGATGACATGATACTATAAATAGAGAATCCTAAAGATGCTACCAGAAAACTCTGAGAGCTAATCAATTAATTTGGTTAAGTACTAGGATAGAAAATTAATGCACAGAAATCTCTGCATTCCTATACACTAATGATGAAAAATCTTAAAGAGAAATTAAGAAAACACTCCCATTTACCACTGCAACAGAAAGAATAAAATATCTAGGAATAAAGCTACCTAAGGAGACAAAAGACCTGTATGCAGAAAATTATAAGACACTGATGAAAAAAATTAAAGTTGATATAAATAGATGGAGAGATATACCATGTTCTTGGATTGGAAAAATCAACATTATGAAAATGACTCTACTACCCAAAGAAATCTACAGATTCAATGCAATCCCTATCAAACTATCACTGGCATTTTTCACAGAACTAGAACAAAAAATTTCACAATTTGTATGGAAACATAAAAGACCCAGAATAGCCAAAGCAATCTTGAGAAAGAAAAACCAGGCTGGAGGAATCAGGCTCCCTGACTTCAGACTATTCTACAAAGCTACAGTAATCAAGACAGTATGGTACTGGCACAGAAACAGAAATATAGATCAAAGGAACAGGATAGAAAGCCCAGAGGTAAACCCACGCACATATGGTCACCTTATCTTTGATAAAGGAGGCAAGAATATACAGTGGAGAAAAGACAGCCTCTTCCACAAGTGGGGCTGGGAAAACTGGGCAGCTACATGTAAAAGAATGAAATTAGAACACTCCCTAACACCATACACAAAAATAAACTCAAAATGGATTAAAGATCTAAATGTAAGGCCAGAGACTATCAAACTCTTAGAGGAAAACATAGGCAGAACACTCTATGACATAAATCACAGCAAGATCCTTTTTGACCCACGTCCTAGAGAAATGAAAATAAAAACAAAAATAAACAAATTGGAGCTAATGAAACTTAAAAGCTTTTGCACAGCAAAGGAAACCATTAAGAAGATGAAAAGACAACTGTCAGAATGAGAGAAAATATTTGCAAATGAAGCAACTGACAAAGGATTAATCTCCAAAATTTACAAGCAGCTCATGCAGCTCAATATCAAAAAATCAAACAACCCAGTCCAAAAATGGGCAGAAGACCTAAATAGACATTTCTTCAAAGAAGATATACAGATTGCCAACAAACACATGAAAGAATGCTCATCATCATTAATCATTAGAGAAATGCAAATCAAAACTACAATGAGATATCATCTCAGACTGGTCAGAATGTCCATCATTAAAAAATGTACAAACAATAAATGCTGGAGAGGGTGTGGAGAAAAGGGAACCCTCTTGCACTTTGGTGGGAGTGTAAATTCATACAGCCACTATGGAGAACAGTATGGAGGTTCCTTAAAAAACTAAAAATATAACTACCATACGACCCAGGAATCCTACTACTGAGCATATACCCTGAGAAAACCATAATTCAAAAAGAGTCATGTACCAAAATGTTCACTGCAGCACTATTTACAATAGCCAGGTCATGGAAGCAACCTAAATGCCCATCGACAGACGAACAGATAAAGAAGTTGTGGTACATATATACAATGGAATATTTCTCAGCCATAAAAAAGAACGAAACTGAGTCATTTGTTGAGATGTGGATGGACCTAGCGACTGTCATACAGAGTGAAGTAAGTCAGAAAAACAAATATTGTATATTAACGCATGTATGTGAAAATGGTACAGATGAACCAGTTTGCAGGGCAGAAGTTCAGACACAGATGTAGAGAACAGACGTGTGGACACCAAGGGGGGAAAACCATGGTGGGGTGGGGATGGTTGTGTGAATTGGGTGATTGTGATTGACATGTATACACTGATGTGTATAAAATTGATGACTAATAAGAACCTGCAGTATAAAAAAAACAAAGAAAAACAACTAATACTAAACTTCCTTTGGGTTATTTGTATGGAAATACATTAATATAAATGTTTCAGACTACATGAAATTTCTAAAAATCTTATATGTTCTGGTATAATGTTATATGTCATAATTCTAGTTATTACTTTAAAATGTATATTTCAGAAATAACTAAATATCCTTGTCAATTGCATTAATATGAACTTTCATCAAATCTTTAACCGTGGTCATTTTTACGTCTTTTGTCATTTACAGACAGTTCTGGGTGTACTCTGATGCTTTCACAAAAATGTTCCTATAAAAGTGTTTCATCTTCAAGGTGTTCATGGAAAAGACTCTGACAAGTACAGGTTTCTGGTAACTGAGTATACTGCTGAACTGAATGAATAAGCATTTTCAAAACTCTAATGGAAAACTGGTGAATTCATAAAAGTGCTAACAAAAGATCAAGATAAAAAAAATTAATTACATGGGACTCAGTGAACTGATGAGGATGATTATAATTTTTGTGACCTTTTGTTTGAATAAAAGAAAAATCCCACAGGGACTCAGAGGCAAAAAATATAGAAATCAATTTTCACTGCAAAGTAAGGAGCTGTTACAGTGGAGGATTACTGGACTGAATGGCAATATTATGAAATAGTATGAGTATGTTTCGTGTTTGGTAATTGCAATCATTGTTGCTTTTGTTGTGGTTATCCATTTACAATGCTTGGTGTCAGTTTATCTCTTGTAAAAATAAAATACAATGAAAAATAAAACCTATGATTTTGATTTTAAAATTTTAATTATTTTGCCCTTTTTATAAAATCTTCAGTTTATGAGCGAATGAATGTATGTTTCATAGTAGTTTAAAATACTTTATGTGACACTGGAAGATTGTCTCAATTTGGAAAGCAAAGCAATTATGCCAGTAGGTACTCAATCAATGACAAATGTTGTTTATTAGATAACTGCTAAGAATATATTTTATAAATTAACCCATATAATGCTTTATCAGTATTACACTCTGATGATTGTTAAATATGCCAACAACTTCAAGTGTTAAATAAATTGCTTCAGTCTGGAAAAAAAAGTAATTCTAACAGTTGGTTAATTATTCTTCCTTAGTACTAACATTAGATATATAATATAATGTGTTTTAGTGTGCCTATAGTATTTGAAACACCATGGGCAAAGTACAGATTTACAATAAATGATGGTGGAGCCTTGATAGTTTAGGAGTCTGGCTAGTTACCCTTAAAACTGCTTTTTCCCCAATTATTTTTTTATTTTATAATTTTACTATCAAGCACTACTATTGGGCTCTATAATATAGCTGTGTCTAGTGCGCCTGTATATTCTGGGCACTGAACCAAGTGCCTGGCACAGGTGCATGTGAGCCTGTGCACGCGCACACACACACAGGTGTTCAATAAATGATTCCTGAACAAATGAAGGAAAGGCTATTAACTAGGTTTTCTTATGCTGCACTTGAACTTACTGAATAACATCAAGACAAAGGAAAGTCTTGTTAGGTAATGGCTGTGCAAACAGATCATTAACTAAATTAAATGCCAGCATGTCCTCCAATCTAAAAGAGAATCCATTTAATAATTTCTTTTTCTTAAAAGGAAGAGGAAAATAAACAAGAGGGTTTTTGTTTATTTTTGTTTTGATTTTTACTATGATCACATGGCAACATCAATACTGGATGAAAATTCAGTTTTGAGCCATTAAACATTTTTGAAAAACTTCACTGAATGAAATATGAAGGGTCCCTCAAACTCTCATGACTCCACTTGCCATGAATTTGGGGTAGGTATGTGCTTTTTTCATGTGTGTTCACTTGGCATTTCTTTTATTTGTTGATTGTTTTTATGTTGATTGCCCAATTTCCCACTTGTAACCTTTCAGAGTTTCTAATCTTCCCTGCTTGGCAATCTCTAATCTCCACTGATATTTGCTCATTACCAACCCCAAGACAGATGAAATCCTCCGGAATGCTGACTACAGTTGAAAATGGATCAGCAAATGCTTTATCAAACAACTTTTAATGGTCCTATCTGGAGTGGATTTGTAATAATCTGAATCTTGACAATTCTTTGCCACCTGTTAGAGCCATCTCCTAACTAGGACTTAAAAAAATAAACAAGCAAAAGACATTGGCACACCACCAAGAAACATTTTTCTCTCTTCTCTTTTAGCCACTATCATAATTGGTAACCATTTATGGCATTTATAAATATCTAAACAAAAATATTTTGAGACCTAATAGTGTTTTGGACAGTGTACTATATCAAATATGCATAATTTGTTAGATGAAAATTTAAGAGTTTTGGTTTGGACTGAACAGTTAATGAAGGATATTTACCCAAAATGAAATGGTAAGAGATAATTTTTAGGTAGCAATTATATTTGGTTTCTCATATCCTAGTAAATTGTCTCAACACTTACAACACAGATTTCATTACTCACTGAATGTCAGGTCATAACTCTCGATGAAGGTTTCTATGGCTTATGAATCACTGTTCCAGTGCACAGCCATGGAAATGCCATCGAAAGATTATCAATGCAGCACTGCAGAATCATGGTTCATGCTTTCAGGTCTGAAATCAACCTCGAGTTTGGCTACTCCATTACCTCTATTTCAAAAATGTCAAGACCCAAATCCAGGAAGCTTGGAATCTGTCAGGGTCAGAAAAATCTAGCGGATAAACTAACAACAGAAGCTAGATTCACTACACCAGACCCCTATTCAAGGGCTCTCCTCATTTTTACCAGCTAGCAGTAGTACACACAGGGTATTGCTGCTACTTTCTGAATTTATATCTATTAAAGCCATTAATACTTGCATATCAAAGATAATGCAACTAAGCCAGTCACAGAGCCAGGCAAAAAGGCATTTTTCCATAAGATGCTGGTCCTAAACCTTACTGTGAAAAGGCCATGAGAGCCAAACTGAATTGTGATCTTCACCCCTGAAAAACTGTTCTCTCCTTCCTGTTGGTTACAGAAACTTTGGTATAAAAACAAAAAATCCAGGAGATTTCATACTTTCATCCCAGAACAACTGTACAAATGCAGCCTGACTGAATGCACTAAATAGTCTTTCAAAAGTTGCTTTCAGTAAGAGAGTTAATAAATTAAAAAAAATCATGTTACAGTGTATTTCTAACTTCCATATTTAGTAAGTGCCATTTATGTAATGTGCATATGACAAATATTGTAAGGGATTTTTTTTTACTGCTTTGCCATTCCTCCAAAGTGAAAGGAGTCAAAGGTTATGGGATATATAATTTAAGAATGTGAAGAGAAAATTATTTTTATGGGATAATTTTAATGCAGTGTCCTCCTAAGAAAAAGTAACTTACATTATTTTACTCTATTTTGGCGTCCACGGTCTTTCACTTTGGAGGCAAATTAGCAGCATACAGTGACACAGAATATACTGGAAATTAATTATGAACTTTACTATGGCAAAATGCTTTACTGAGATCTTCTGCGGTGGACTTGGTCTCAACCACCTAAGAAGCATTTCCAATACTGCTTTAAAACACATTTCAATGGCAAATTTTACAGTTTGCTGTTAGTAGGCTGTTTACAAGTATATAATATACTTTGTGTGAACTAAATACCACTTCTACTGAAATAGTCAAGAAATATCTTTTTATGTTAGGAGTAATACCTGTTGGTAGGTACAAAAGCACTTATTAAAACCAAAACCACCTAAAAGATGGGCATGAAAACCTTGCTTTATAAGGTCACACCCTCAAATAGCCAAAGAAAATTCTGAAATCTGTGCTTCTCCCTCTCTTCTTTCCTCAGTACAACCCCCTCCACCAGACCCTACGATCCTAAAATCCAACCGATCCTACCTTAAAGCTCAATATACACTCTAACCTCCCCAAATGTCTAATGTTGTCTCTCCTCACGTATACTACTGCAAGTTTCTACACTGCGAGATGCTGAATTTCCCTAAAGGGAGATTTCCTCCCTCTCGTTTCTTTGGCCTTTGCTCTCTCATCTCTGCCCCTTCTCTCCGTCAGTCCCCCTTCCCTTACCCTGACCTTCTAGTTCCACTGCACTTTTCTACCTTGCCTCCTCTGCTTTCATCAAATCACACCTCAGCTTCCTACAGAGAATACTAAAGCGCCCTGACTGGGAGAGAAATTATGTGGTATTTTTTTCCCTTCGAACTCCTGCCTTGTGAATACCTGCAGTTCCTTTTCCTGGGGGCCATCCCTCTCGGGGCAGGGGGAGGTAGGGAAGCCCTTCTCTGCTACGTCCGTCTGGCACATTCGGGGCTACAACGGCGGGGCGGGGCGGGACGGGGTGAGGTTGGCCTTTACTGCGCCACAGCAGGTGGGGGGTGGGGCGCTAACGAACCGCGCCCAGTCCGATCTCGGACTGACTGAACTGAGGCAGCGAAGGAGACGGGGCCGCCCCCACACCCCGGGACGGGAACTCACCTTCTCTGAGGCAAGGGCGGGTGTCTACTTTAAAACTACTGTCCCCCCTCCCCGCCGCCGCCATAGTGGAGCCGCCAAAGCCGCCGCCGCCGTCGCCGCAGCCACCGGCAGGCGAGCAGGCAGGGGTGGAGGTGGCGGAGGAGACAGTCACAACCGCTGCCGCCGCCGCCGCCGCCGCCGCCGCCGCCGCCGCGCAGGCGGTGTAGGAGGAGGAGGAGGCGGCAGAGACGGTAGCTTCCTGAGGGGAAGACTCCGCCGCCAGCGGTGTGGCTGTGCTTCGCGCCGCCGCCATCGCAGCGAGGCGCGGACAATTGCACTTCGTCTCTTTCCAGTTAAGTTCCTTTGTCTCCGCCTCCTTCTTAGCCCCGCCCCTTGCCCCTCTTCTCTCTCTGGCTCAAGCCTCGTTCTCACTCCTTCTCTCCACCAATAGGAACGCTTCAGATCCGCGGGCCACCCCTCCCCTCCCCCCACGGCTCGGCGTCACCCGCCTCCCTTTGGAGGGGAAGCAACGGTGACCAAGGGCAAAGGGCAAAAAGCGCGGGATGTAAAGGCACGTGGGCCTCACACAATGAAGCTTCTTCCGTTGGAGGAGCTAATCTAAATCCAATTTAAGGTAAAAAAATGTCTGGAAACCAATTTATTTCACCCCCAAAATATCTCTAAAATATATGTTCTCCTGCCTTTCTTACAGCCCTCAGTGAACAGAAATAAGCAGAAGCCTTGGTCATGAAGCATTTCATCATGGGCCCTAAGGTCCTGCTTAACTATGGATCTACCCATCTAAATTACAATAAAAACCTGGGAATCCAGTACCCAACCAAAAAACTAGAATATTACTTATAATTTGAATCTCCTCACCATCTTTTTCCTCAACTTCCAAAGAAACCAATATCTTGATTTATGTTATTATTTCCATACCCCTTTTACATACATTCTAGCCATAGATGTGTGCCTAAACCATGTTGTCTTGTTTTCAAATTTAACAAAAATTTATATATTTTTCTAGGTAGCATTTTGGGGCTTGTTTCTTTCACTAAAATTTTGTTTCTGAGATTCATCCATATAGCTGTAGTTCACTCACTGTCAATGCTGTACAATATCCAACCATTTCTCTGTTGATGGGTGTGTGTCATGGTGCATCTGTGCAAAAGTTTCTCTTGGGTATGCTCTCCTTTCCAGTCTCACTTCCATTGCCCTATTTCAAGTACTCATCATCTCTTGCCAGAACTATGACATCTGTCCCACTGGTCTCCTTTTCTCTGATCTCAAACCCTCCAATCTATTTCCATTTTGCTGCCATTTATCAATAGCTCACCTTTGCTTGTTAGACAGTCAAAGGACACACCTTTGCACTATTAGTCTTCCCTCTTACTTCCTTATCTCATCCCCTTCCACTGCCTCCACCTCCCCACACTTCTTTTACTTTATTATTTAGCTGTATTAAATCTTCTTACAGATTCCTATAAAAACTGTTATTTCATGATGTAATGCTATTGTATATATTGCTCCTTCTTCCTGAAATGACCCTTTCCCCACATTAGGCACCTTCCTACTGAATCCTTATACACCCCTGGAAACACAAATAATACATCACTTCTTCCAGGTAACATGTCTTGTCCCTGCTTAGACTTAATTCCACCCTCCTCTGTGCTACACCTATATCTTGTGCACATTTTTATTGTGTGCCTCTCTTGTCCATAGCCTGGGACCATTTTGAGACAAAAGACAGTTTGTTTTATTTCTGACTTCTCATGGTCCAGCACAGTAAAGTCCTAGGGCGAAGGTCAAAAACCAGTGGTCCCCAAGCCTAGGTCCCTAAGTCCTTAGGTCTGGCCCACAGATATGTTTTAACTGCACAATTATTTATTTACTTGCCTGTCAACATTTGAAAGGGGCATTTCATACAAAAGAAAAAAGTCTCTTAAAAGCATTTGAAGATTTGGCAGTATTGGTTGTGTATTCCTGACTGGCAACAACTGGCTGGAGCTGAATAGCAACTTCAGAGACTTGGGGTGCTAGGCTCTTAAGGACATTTTCTATGTTGTTTTTGTGGTTCAGTAATTTACCCAAGATTACCTGAGTCATTAGGTGGTTTCTCTAATGTTCTTTCCTGTCCTTCTCTAAGTTAGTGCAGCATTCACTCATCAAAGAAACTACTGGAAAGATCATGCACAAGAAATATTCCACTGAAATAGCCAGTAGGACAAGGTAAGCATAAAAAGGAGTGTTACTCCAATATGCGAGGGGGAATCCCTCAAAACCATTGTTTCTGAAAATACGAATCACAGTCTGCTGTATAAGAACTATTCAGTCAGAATCTCCTGGGAGTGTGCATCACACAGGATTCAGTCAGCAAAAGAAAAACTGCACTAGGTATTTCGAACAGAAATGATTTAATATAGGGAATCAGGTATTTTTTTAAAATTAGAAAGGTTAGAGGACTAAAACTCAGAGGACTTTTTCGAATACTGTCAGCTAGTATTGGATAGCCTTTCCATCCCCTTCTATGCTCTCCCCTGTGTTGCAGAAGCTGGAAGCCTATGAATTACATTTCCCAGACTTTTTGGCCAGCAGGATTCTGAATATGGTTTAGGTCTCACCAATGGTAAACATTTTAGAATAGAATGGAGATAAAAGCCATTCTTTAAATGCACTCCAACAGATACAAAACATGAGTTTTTGTGGTGGCCTTAACATTCTTCTGCAAGGTTTGCACCCAAAGGCTTTGGAGGACCTGTAAGATTAGCAATGGTTTTCTGGAGCCCGCTGACCTCTGTGTGACAGTTACAATTTCCTGTCTTTGGACTATAGCAGTCAACAAATATTTATTAAATTATAGAGTTACTTCTTCCTTCTTAGGCACTATGGAAAATTCTGTGTCTGCTGTTCAATCAAACAGTAAAAAGAGGGGAGAGGATAATGCATGAAGTAAAAGAAAGTAGTTAATTTTCTGCACGTTCCCCAACTCCATTTGGTGACATGCCATAAAACAAAAATGCCACCAAATCTGAGTTATACACTGTGACAATATGTACCTACTTTCCTGTCTTCCTCTTATACTTCTCATTGCTCTCTATGACAGTAATGCTATTAAGTGAATGCCAAAGTAATTTCTTTCACAAGAGAGAGGAGGTGGAATGGGGCAGAGAGTAACAATTGATGAAAGCCTGCTATGGGCTAGTCTTTTCCCATAATTTCCCAGTCATCTCACAACAGTGATATTACACTGGGCTCATTAACCCCGTTTAAAGAATGCACTCAGCCTCATGGATGTAACTAACTTTTCCATGATTTTCAATTTAGTGATTGAAATGGTTTGTTTATATCACTGGACCAGAGGGAGGAGGACAGTATTGGTTGAAATGAGTTTTAACTACCAACTCCCCAAATCATAGAGAGAAGACAGGGGTGGGGGGTTGTGGAAGTGGGTCTAAGGTGGAGGTCAAAAATAAATAAAGGAGTATATCTTTGAATATTTGAGAAATCAATAAGAAAAAGCATACCAATTGCTATTTTGCTATTTCTACAGTGAAACATAATATGCATTGTTTGGAATAATGTGGGGAAATTAAAAATTCATTATTACCAAATACGATACACTTAAAGATATCAGAAAATGGAAAAAATAATTAGAACATAATTTAGTGGCATATAGCTAGTGTGATTGACATAATAGGGAGGGTGGGAGGGAGGGAGATGCAAGAGGGAAGAGATATGGGGATATATGTATATGTAGAGCTGATTCACTTTGTTAAAAAGCAGAAACTAACACACCATTGTAAAGCAATTATACTCCAATAAAGATGTTAAAAAAAAGAATCTAAGTAGAACAGTGATGTTCAAATTTTATCAACAAATAAATCAAAGCTGAAAAACAATGGCAATCAAATATCCGGTTGTTCAACAACAGTAAAATTAAAGAAAAGCAAATAGGCACATTGATATGTACAAATAAGAAAGACATAAAATAGCATGTATAATGTGACAAAGTTTTAAACAAAAAATATATACATATGAACATACAGATATAACAACTGAATTGTGTACAAACACATAAAATGTATCTGCAGAATACTAAGAGTATTTCATATTTCTCCATTGTTGAAGCAGTAATAGTTATATAGATAAAATTATGACCGCATAAGATGTATCTCATTAGGAATTGATGTTGTAGAAGTATATTTTTATTAATATGAAAGTTGTCAAATATCTATACAGTTAAATGAAAAGGAAGTTATACAGAGACTTCACAGAAAATATATCTGTGTATGCCTAATGTCTTGGCCTCATGGTATACACTTAAGTATATTCTCATTCTTGTTCTCTGCTCCCCACCCCCATCACACAGACACACAGACACATAGACAGGCAGACAGACACACCACACACACACACACACACACACACACACACACACACACAGAGAACTCTCTTGTCAGTCTAGAGAGGGTCTGAGGGGAATATCCTACCATGTGATTTAGCATCCAGATCTCTACCAGAATCACTCTTAATGCTCCATATGCTCCATAAACATACAGAAAATTCTCACTGGTTGGGAACTATAGGGAAGTGTTTTCCTAAACCTAAGTTTATCGTCTATGATGGGTTAAGGGAAGAACAGTTTAGGTATTGTTCACTTTATCACCCAGTGGAGTTTGGAGTCAGGGACAAATTTCAGCACCCCACCTTCACTTGTTTCATGTGCTTTCCTGACTTCTGACTTTTACATTTTATGTTATCCATCCTCTTTACATCGCCATGCAGCTCTTGCTTTAAGAGACATCAACTGCCCTCTTAGGTCCTATTTAGAGTTGTTCTTTCAGCTAGAGACTACTCAGCATTAAAGTGACAATGAAGTTAAATAAAAGTAATTGCCTAAGTAATAGTATGAGCTAGAAATTTTTTTTAATTTAGAACTAATCTTACTACCCAGCCAATAATTATTTTCTGTATGTAAATAATGTCAGAATAAATGTCACTGTAGCCATTTTTTGTTGTTGCAAAAGGTTGTATTTCACGTGAGCATTTAAAAAATATTTAGCTCTATTATAGAGAGATTTTATGATACAGGAAGTGTCTGAGAATTTAGTTTGCTGATATCTGGTGTGCGTGCGTGTGTGTGTGTGTGTGTGTGTGTGTGTGTACTGAACAGACCAGATCCACGTCTTTGAAATTCTCTTCAACAGAGCCACTCACAAGTCTTTTCTTCAAGAAAGATTTTCTTTTAAAATAGCTCCATTCTAGAAGTGTTTGGGTGAGGGTCTGAATATTTTTACAGGGTCTTTTAAAACTACTCAAAAGCACCACAGGACATTTACTTCACTATAATAATGAGTTGGCATTTATTGGGTGCTGAACATGATGACAGAGAATGTGACCTACTTCAGGTCCTACAAAGACTGATGGGTCTGACTATGGGATACACACCGGCTGACTCTCACTTTAGCACTCAATCTAACAGACCTACTCCCTTCAGTATTTTGTCTTATCAGCCTCCAGGGACAGCATAGATGTGAGGTCCGCGGAAGTAAGGATCTTGCAACTCTATAGCAAGTTTATATGGTGATAGTTCACAGAGTCCTTCCCCAAAGACACCTATAGCCTTTTACTTAACTAATTGTACATTGGGGAACAATTACCCAGGCATATTTAGGCTCTTGGACATGGAGTTCTAGTTGACATTGATGCCTGAAGACCTAAAGCATATTCATGGCTCTCTGTTTGAGAGGGAGCATATGAATTATCCCATGTCTGACTCACTGTGGTTCTAATAAGTCTATGAAACAATCTGCTTGGCATCTCCCTGATCCACAAATATATAATTAGAGTAAATGTACATGGCAGGTGGCAGAACCTCCACATCGTTTCCTTAGCCTGTGAGGAAAAAGCTATTATTCTGGGGAAATCCAAGTGGAAGCCTCTGAAATTGCTACTACTCTGGCCAAGACAGTAAATTTTTAAAAAATCTTGTGGGGAGTGGCAGAAATTTGTCCCACTCTTAAAGACTTAGAGGATGCAGTGGTAATAATGCCCATCATTTTCCCACTTAATTTATCAGTCTGGACCATAAAAAGTCCAGAGGGACCATGGAGGAGGAGAGTAAGCCACCACAAACTGAAACAAGTATTAGCCTCAATTGCAGCTGCCATATTGGTTGTGGTATCTTTGCTAGAGCAGATTAACATGGCTTTAAGTACACAGGACATGGCCACTAATCTAACAAATGAGTTCTTTCCCATCTTTACCATGAAGAACGTCCAGGCACAGTTCACATTCACATGATTTGGACAACCTAATTAATGTAAGCCTTTGTCCCAGAGATATATTAACATTCCAATTCTATTATAACATAGTTTGAAGAGATATGGAACATGTAGATATTCTGCAGAATATTGCTTTGGTCCACTATATAGATGATATCATGTTAATTGGATCAGATAAGAAAGAACTGGTAGGTACATTTGAGTCCTTAGTAAAACAGATAATGTTCCAGAGGGTGGGAGATAAAACCATCACAGCTTCACATCAGTGAAGTTTTTAGGGGTCTAGTGGTGTTGGGCACACAGGGACAATCTTATGAACGTACAGGATGTATTATAGCATTTTTAGCCATCCACCATCAAGTAGGATAGATAAGACACCTGATAGACCTCTTCAGATTTTGGAGGCAGCATATTCCAACTTGGAAGTACTGTTCTGACACATTTACTTAGTGGTATGCAAGAATACCAACTTTGAGTTGGGCTTAATTGAGAAAAGGCTCTGTAGTAGGTCCAAGTTGGGGTGTATGCAGCCTTGCTGCTTGGGCCATATGACCCAACAGATCCTATGATATTAAAGGTAGGTACATATAGAGGGAATAGATGATGTGTACTTTATGGAAAGCCTCAGCAGGATATTTACAACATAATCTCTGATGTCCTGGAGAAAGGGCATGCCATGTGCAATGAAGAATTAGATACCATTCAAAAAAGACCCCCCAGCACATTATTCGGCCTTGGTAGAGACAAAGCACCTGATCCTTTGACACTAAGTGAATATACAGCTAGAATTTCCCATCATGAACTGAATACTGTCAGACCCACAAAATCATAAACTTGAGTGGGTCCAGCAATGATTCATTGTAAATTGGAAGTGATATGGCTGGGATTGGGCATGGGCACGTCCCCAAAGCACAATTAAACTACTGATGTGGGTGGCCCAGCCTCCCAAGTTAGCAAAACTGTTGCATCAGAGACTCAAGTCTCAAGTCACACTTGTGGCCACGGGAGATTCCTTATGACTCGCTTGGAGAAAGAAACATTCATGTATGGGTTGGCCCAGTATGCAGGTACAAGCTGAACATGGAATGCTGCTGCACTAAGCTTCGCTCAGAGGTAGCCTTGAAAGACATACCTTTTAAGGGTAAAGTTTCCCAATGTGCAGCGCTATAGGGAGAGCATCTGGTCATTCACCTTGGTTCAAAGAGAACTGGCCCAAGGTAAGAATATATATGAATTCACAGGCAGTGGAGAATGACTTGTCAAGTTGATCAGGGTCCTGGAAGGAGAAAGATAGAATATCCAGTACAAGAAAATCTGGAGAGGAGTTATGTGGATGGACTAATGGGAGTAGGCAAAAAGTGAACATCTTTGTATTGCATATTAATACCCACTAAAGAGCACCTACCACAGAAGAGGTACTAAACAATCAAGCAGACAGAATAAGCTAGCCAGTTGACCTTAGACAGTTCCTGTTAGAAGCCTACTATAGTGCTAGCAAAATGATTACTTGAAGGGAGTATTAATATAATTAATGAATTATATTAATCAATTAATATAATTAATGTTCATTAATGAAAATGATGTAGGTTATGTATGGGCCCAACAGTATGTATCTCCTGAATCCATTTCTCTGTTTAGCAGTCCCACTATTATGCTCTGTCACTCTGTCCATCTTTTCCTTTTGGAGATCAGTGGAAAATTTTCTCCTATATCATACTATACAATAATTTCAGGAGTTAGGAAAACACATGAAAGAAAAGAAAATGATAAAAAATATTCTTTTCTTTACCAATTCCATTAGGTAATTTATCCTATAACCACTGAATGTTGAAAACAATGTGAACTGGGACTCGAATGCATAACTGTCTGACTCCAAATAAATATTTAATACCACTAAATTCTATGACAGTTTGTTACACAGCAATAGATAACTGGAACAGTAGGTATTAAAGTGACTTCTTTATGTGAGGGAGAAAGCAGAGTGAGGCCAGTTTCTGAATGTGCCCAATGTGACAAACCTTCTTAGGTTTTCTCATTTTCTCCTCCCAGTGATCATGCAAGGAAGGTTCCATTGCTCCCATTTTGAAGATGGGCAATGCCTGAGTTACAGGAGGTAAATTACATTTTCTGGGATAGGTGCGCACGCGCGCGTACACACACACACACACACACACACACACACACACACACACACACCTGGAGACTATACATCCAAATATTGCTATTGGTTTATTTTGTGATGTGGCAAGATGAGAGGCAACAACATAAAAATTTCCTCTTATATTGATATATTTTCCAATGCTTGCCTCAAATATATTAATTTGGTCATCAGGAAAAGAACTTGATATACATTTTTAAAATGTAAGAAATGGAGTTTTAAATTGAATCAAAAAATTATTTTGTGTAAATGTATTTCTCTTACATTCAAAGGTGTTAAATATGTATCATTGACAGAAAAAAATGAGGTTATAAACACCTTTTACCTGCATCTTTTGTTCAGTCATATATCACAGTATATTTATAGTGTTAATATATAGTATATATTTTTTTCAATAATATATAATACTATATATTCTCTTAGTATGTCATTAGCTTCTGAACACTCCTTACACCTTTCTCTTCCTCTCCCTCTCTCTCTCTGTCTCTCTCTCTTTCCCCAGGGTCTCACACAAACACACACATACACAAACACACACACCTTTCTTGTTAGCTGAGAAAAGATCTAAAGAATACTTTTTGTCATGTGATTTAGTGTTTGAGTGCTCTGCCTGATTTCCTGTACCACATATAACCCCTTCATGCCCCTTCAACTCCTTGTTACCTGTTACATGATGTCCAAGCTATAATATTGGGCGTCTTCACCAGATGGCACTGACCTGTGACTAAAAACAATATATATAGCAATCTATTTTAAATATAGATTGTGAAAAAGTATAGAAAAAACCCTAATAGCCATATTCAGTGTTAACCTTTTTCTTCACTCTTAAATTATTATTATGAATGCAAATAATACAATTTTGCATTTATATTATCACATGGTGCTTTTAGGGTCGGTGGATGTAAAAGGCCTTCAGACAGAGTCCCCAGTGTGCAGGGACTTAGGGACCTTAGCAAAGTGGCCTGGATACAGACTGAAGCAGCAGATGCCAGGATGTCAACTACCCATAACCAGAGCTAACCAGTTTCACTTTAGCCACCGAGAAACTTCTCAGACCATCCATTTCCCAGCAGAGGGTCTATGTGGGTCTGTTCATATAACAGTGCCAGAAGGAGGGTACTGGATTGGACAAAATGCAATAAACTTCCCCAGTCTCCAACCACTAAGCTTTATTCTTTTTCTGGTTGGCTGGGAGGAATACAAGTAATGATATATTCAGCAAACATATATTGAGAATATGTTAAATGCCAGGATCAATACTGCTTAAGTTATGTGCATTCTCTCTTTTACTCTTCACTACACTTTTATATGGTATGTACTTCCACTTCTAGTTCACAGATGGGGAAATAAATGTTTAGGGAAAATACATAACTCTGGTCAATTATCATGCAACCAGCAAGAAGTTTGAAGTCAGGTTTTTATTAAATATGTCTGTATATTGGATCTCTTTTTGAACAGGCCATTTTATTCCTGAACAATTTGTCATCCCCCTTCTAGCCATAAATGGGCACTTCTCACTTATAGGTCTAGGTATACAATATCCAAATGTAACAGCACCTTCAAATTAATGACATATCCCCATTCTATTACCCCATTTCTATCCTGGCACAAATCATGCTGAATTGGTGCCTGGATGAAGGGCAAGTAATAGAATGAGACTCACCAAAAATTTAGTCTGCCTCCACCCCAAAAGGTTATTCTGTATGCCACAAGGAAGCTTTCCACAAAAGTCTGCTGTCCTATCCCAATATGATGGTTTTAAAGTTTGGTCAACTAGAAGTTCCTCTTTCCAAGGAATAGAAGTCTCCACACCTGATACTACTTACAACTGTGTGGCTCTTCCAGTGAAGAAAGATCTTAACTTAGTTCTCTGGGCCAGTATTGCTACATAGCATACCAGCTGTGGATCCACCTCATTACAGTGATACCAAATGAGGAGCCACTACAGGATGTGGGATGACAATGCCTATGACTCTCAACATAATAAACAGGCAGCCCCAGCACACCAGGGACTATATGCCAAAGGCCCAAAGTTGTGGAACATTCTAGTTCTGCTTGTTCTTGCTGTGCCTTATTTGGCTCATGGTTTGGATGTGGGATTCCACCACTTCAGCTCAATGCCAAACTGCTTGGGCTCCTTTTTCTCCTACTTGTTTGAAGTGTTCAGTCAGTTCACTGTTTCCCCATAAGAAGTTACTCCGTAACACCTGGTGGGCAAAAGGCAACTATTCAGCCACTTTTGTAATATTTTTCCAAATGTAAAACTTTGCTTTAAAGTCTTAAAGGTAGCTCAGGATTCATGTCAGGAGCTCCTGGTCCCCCTGCCCCACTAGGCTCCTTACAGGTATCACCCACAAGCCAGTAATGGACAAGGACACAGACAACAAACCATCACCTCAGAAATGATGCCCTCAGCCCAGCAGCCCAGCACTTTCAAGATGATAACCTCTGCCCAGTAGATGAACACATCTCAAATGATGATCTCAGCACAACTTGGCAGTCCTAGCCTTGACACTGACACTGCAAGATGTCCTGCCAACACAGTCCAATGCCAAAACCCACCAAATAAAGTTTCTGACCAGGCTCACCTTCTCTGTCTCCAGACTCAACCCTTGGCTCTTCCACCCCACCTATATACCCACCTGGATCCCCTATAATTTCCCTAACTGCCCTCTCTTCTCTCTCCTCCTACCTTATCCCTCAATTTCAATCTATTCAGGCCTCTGTTCCCTACCTAGATGATGCCAGTGCCACCATGGTTATTGTCAAATGCTTAAATGAAGATCCTACCCATCCTGCTTACCTACATCTCTATGATTTCATATCCTCTCTTATAACATGTAAGAATACCTTGCAAGGAACTAAAGCCTATTGGCAGGCCCCATTATCTATCCTGCTGCATCAAAGAACTCCTTGCAGATTATTTAGATTTGTTCTTGGCCCACTCTTTTCCATCTCCATGCACTGCCTTCTTGGTGTAAACTAGCACACTCTAAGTTAGCTGATTTATTCCTACTGGTGCCACAACATTCTCCTCTTGGGTACCTAAAACCTGAATTGGGATCCTCACCTCCACTATCTCTTCACAAAGGCCTAAAACTCTACCTACTACTATACATAGCAGTTGGGACCTGGCCGTGATTACTGTACCTATAATTGTTCCCACATCATTTTCCATTGTGACCCCCACAACTGCAGTAGCTATGATTTTCCCTTGTCCAACAACCCACACTTCACTCTCCACTATCTCGCAGTCATCATTCCCACTTCCTCCTTTCTTTGACTTGCTGGAAAATATTTATGCAACATGTTACCTAAGAGCTAAACCTCTAATAATGCTGGACCTGCTACCTGGTGCTCCAGCCTGGACAACCACTTATACAACTAACC
The DNA here is from genome assembly GCF_003676395.1 of Aethalodelphis obliquidens. Lineage (NCBI taxonomy): Eukaryota > Metazoa > Chordata > Mammalia > Artiodactyla > Delphinidae > Aethalodelphis > Aethalodelphis obliquidens. Next base: position 224,210 of record NW_020838089.1, on the reverse strand, counting down.
CCTGTTCCCTTGGAGGTGTTTGATGTCCATATTGACTACTCATCATTTTCTCCTCATCTGGCACCCCTGCATTTCTTCCCAGCATTCCCTTGCCCTCATTAAATTTCCCTTCATTGGGCTTCCCTGGTGGCTCAGTGGTTGGGGGTCCACCTGCTGGTGCATGGGATGCAGGTTCGTGCCCCGGTCCGGGAGGATCCCGCATGCCGTGGAGTGGCTGGGCCCGTGAGCCATGGCGGCTTAGCCTGTGCGTCCGGAGCCTGTGCTCTGCAGCGCGAGGGGCCACAACAGTGAGAGGCCCGTGTACCGAAAAAAAAAATTCCTTCATGGACCGTATATCCTTCCTGTCTCCCACCATCAATCAATATTATACACAGCCATGTCCCTCCATTAAGACTATTTGATCCTCACATGTCTGCACTGATCTAAATTTTCCCATCAGAAATCCCACTCTCCAAGCCCCCTTGGGCTACTGGTTCTCCTGTGGTACCACTCCTGTTCAGTAGGGTAGCATATTCTACTCCTCCATTCCTCCCCCTTCTGCCTTATGCACCTTGACCTTTGTTTTATGCATATTTAGTCTCTGGTCTCATTATATCTAATTAGAAAATCAACTTCTCTTATCTAGCCTTCCCACAAAAAGTAGCAGCAAATTATCTTTTTACCTATTATATTGGGCCTCTTCAAAACCTTTGGTATAACAGGCACAAATTTAGGTATTTTCAATTTATTAACACAAACTCAATCCATATAGGCCACCCAGACAATGGCATCACTCCTAGAAGACCATGTATATCAAGCAGCTCAAGCCTTAGAAGCCCTTAATGTGGCATAAATCTCTCTAGCTCCTATGGTAACTGATTAAAAGTTAGCATTGGACTACTTACTGCCATATCAAGGTGAAGTTTGTGCCTTAAATATGGGCCAATAGTACAGGAAAGATCTTTGGAATATTCCAACAGATAGAGAAAACCAAGTAATAAATATTACAAAAGTACTCTAAGATTTTTCAGCACAGGGAGATCAGCTCGGTGCTTTGTGACCGCCTGGAGGGGTGGGATAGGGAGGGTGGGAGGGAGGCAGACGCAAGCGGGAAGAGATATGGGAATATATGTATATATATAACTGATTCATTTTGTTGTGAAGCTGAAACTAACATACCATTGTAAAGCAATTATACTCCAATAAAGATGTTAAAAAAATATATAATCCATCACATCAACAGAATATAGAAAAAATTGTATGATCATATCAATAGATACAGAAAAAGCATTTGACAAAATCCAACACCAATTCATGATAAAAGTACTCAGCAAACTAGGAATTAGGGAAACTTCCTGGAAAAAAAAAAAAAAGTACTCTAAGAGATTCCCTGGGCCCTGGTTGATTTCTTCTCCTGAATTTCTCCTTCTGCCTGCAGTGAAGGTGCTGGCTGTACTATCTTTCAGGGAGTTATAATAATTGCTGATCTGATTATTTTGAGTTGGTTTTGCAAATTTGATCTCTCTCAAGCATACGTTTATCTACAGGAAATGTAGTAGGTTGCTGTGCTAACTCAGACCTCAGGAAAAAATTTGTATCCTAACTGATGTTTGATTTAGTACCAGCGACCTCTAGGCCACATTTCCTATTTGTGTCTGTTGCCTCCTTCAGCATCCTAATAAGGCTCACCCTGCCCACACACATACTCCACAAGCTCTTGCACCCTCTTGATGCCTCTTTTAAACTTTATGCTAATAGCTGTCTCTTAAATTTCATGCCAGTTGGGATTCCATATTTTTTAATTGAAGTATAGTTGATTTACAATATTATATTAGTTTTTAGCTGTACAACATAGTGAGTGATTTGGTATTTTTACAGATTATACACCATTTAAAGTTATTATGAAATATTGCTATATTCCCTGTGCTGTACATTATATCCCTGTATCTTATTTATTTTATACCTAGTAGTTTGTACTTCTTAATCTCCTTCCCCTATCTTGCCCTTCCCTCCATCCTTCTCCCCTCTGGTAATGACTAGTTATAAAATGCCCATGCACTTGCCTCTCTCTCTCTCTCTCTCCCTCTCTCCCCCCAGACTTTTTCCCAAAACAACCATCTTCCCAGCATCTTGCCTCAGAATTTCCCCACTTGTGTGAGTAACACATCTTTCTTTGATAGTACCAAATAATTACTGTCTTGATTTTCAGTATCTGAACCTAATATTTGCAGGCAAGGAGGTTTTATTTTTTAAATATTTATCTATTTATTTACTGAGGTAACATTGGTTTATAACATTACATAGTTTCATGTGTACAACATTATATTTCTACCTCTGTATACACTACAGTGTGCTCACCACCAAAAATTTAGTTTCCATCCATCAGCATATAGTTGATCCCCTATACTCATTTTGCCCTCCCCACCCCTTCCCCTCTGGTAACCACTACTCTGTTCTCTGTATCTATGTTTTTTTTTTTTGGTTTGTTCATTTATTTTTTTTGTTTGTTTTTTATAGATGTCACAGTCGAGATGGTATAACAAGATGGTTTATTTACCCTCCACAACAGCCAAAACAATCAGGATAGGCTGTTCTTCCTCCAACTTGTTTGAGTCTGCCTAGGCAAGCAGGTACACATGCCCAGTTGAATCCTACACGAGGCCTCTGCTCCCACCCACTGTCCCCAGGCTTCATTCTATATCATTCAATGCAACATATCTGAAAAGGGAGACCACCACCATTTCACATGCACATCTATTTAAGCAATAGGGCAGAGGATGAAGAAATGGAGATGGGAACTCTGAGAAACAATGAATACATTATAATCTGAAAAATCTGTCTTTCTTGGAGAGGAAAACCAAATTGGGGGGGAATTCTGTCCTTTTGGAGAGAAAAGACAAAAACAGGGGAAAGACTTTTGCTGTGATATAAGCAAATTCATCCATTTAATTCAACACACACTTACTAAATATCCTCTATGTTCCAGGAATTGTACTAGATGTTTGAGAAAGAAAGGTGAATAAGAGAGCATACTCCTTGACCTTAGGGAGTTTATAGTCTGATGGAGTAGGCAGACAAGTAATCAGGCTTAAGATACATGTAAAGAGTGATACGAGGATATTCCAGGATGAAAGGAGAGAGATCCCTGTTGGGTAATTAAATGAATATAGGGGATTCAGTGAGGCTTCACAGAGAAGTGACTTCTAAACTGGGGTTTAAGGATGAAAAAGAGTGGAACAGTTTGAGGGTATTTTAGACATAATATTTCAGAATTCAAAACAGATGAGCATGCATGATGTCAGGGAGACATGGGAAATTATAGTCCATTCAAAGGTCAGTGGGTGATTGGATTCAGCTGAAGTATAGGGTGTACATAGAGAAGAAGCTAAAGAAGGAAATGTCAGGAGACAAATCATTAAGAGTCTTGGGTGGTATGCCAAGGGGTCTGGATTTTATTCTTTGGTTGGTGTGAGTTACTGAAGAGTTTAAAGCAGGGAAGTGATAGAATCAGGTTTGTTTTTGAGATATAGCATTTTGATAGCACTGTGGAGGACAATTTAATTAGGAGACGGGAAAGGCTGGTTAAAAGAATTTACCAGTGATCTGTATCCAGTGATACAGTTTTATTGATGCAAAAATAGCTAAAATTAAGGCACTGACAATAGGAATAAGGAAGAGTGAACAAATCCAAGTGATAATTAGGAGGTAGGAATTGGCAGCCAAGTGGATGAAGGAGAATGATAAGAAGTGATCAAAAATGACTTCCAACTTTCTGACTTGGACCACGTGGCTGTTTGTTAAGGTAGAAAATACCAGAGGGAAAGAAAGAGAGAGAAAGAGAAAGAAACAGTTTTGGTGGAAGAAGAGGAAAGAAAAAAAGGGGAAGACTTTACTTTTGTATGTCCAGTTTGATGAGCTCTGAAGAATGTCTTAGAAGCAACTGAGTGTGTGGGTCTACAATTTAGGAACAAGATCAGGAGGCTGAGATTTGTGAATCATCAGCCTATAGGTGGCCATTAAGGCTAAGGGCCCGACTGGGCTCATGTAACAAGCTTGCATAAAGTGAAATGAGAATGAGCTAACAATAAAGCCCACCACAGGAAAGGCTAATATATCAGGGGCAGTTAGAGAAATAAAGCCAACAAGGGCAATTGAGACGCACTAGGCACATTTCATGAGAATCACAAGAAAGTGGTGTCACAGAATCAAGGGTAGGAAGTATCAATTGATGAAGAGTTCAAATAAGGTAAAGACTGAAAAGTATCTGCTGGAATTAGCCTTGGTAAAGCCATTTTACTGGAGGGATGGGAGGCCTGCAGTCCACAGTAGGTTCAAGAAGGAATGGGAAGTAAAAACGTGGAGATAACTATAAGAGACAATTCTTCTTTAAAAAAATACTTGATTGTGAAAACAATGACCAAAGAATCTCCATCTTCTTTATTGACTGCAATGAAAAAGCCAGTGGATAGTAAAATGTCAAGGGAAGGAGAAAGGACAATTTAAGGAGGAAGGTCCTAATGTCACAGGAGGGCAGGAGAGTTTCAGAACACAGATGTATGATTTAGTTTTGAAAAAGGAGGTCTTTCATTCCACTAAACTTCTAGGGAAGATTGTAAGGATGAGTGGAGATACAGATATTGTCATGAGGGTAGGAGGATGAACTGTAGGGAATCACATGTTCTGGACTCTGTTTTCTCTGACAAGTAGATGATGTCATTTGATGAAAACAGAGGACTCAAGGACAGTAGTGAATGTCTGAAATAACTACTGAGTTAAAGGGGAAAGAGAGCCAATGAGGACACATAGAAGCATTTCTTTTCTTTTTTTAAAATCAATCCATTGGAAAAAAAAAAAATCAATCCATTGAAGCATTTCTGGTTAGCACTGAAGGCCAAGTTGAGACTGTAGAACTGGAGCTTGTAGAGGCACATGTGCTTGGAGATGTGCTATTAAGGAAAATAACTAAGGAAAGCTATGATTACCACCCTCAAGTGAAGTAGGGAAAAATGGACAGTTAAATAAAATTGGTTCAAATGCTGCCAAACAAGCGGGTAGAATAGTCAAGAATGATAGAGGGTTTAGTGCATTGACAAGAAAGTGGTTAAAGTTATGAACTGGCAAGATAAGGAAAGATATGCAGACGGGAGATTGCTGATAGAGAAAATAGAATGTCAAATACTTGAGGTCTCTATGAGATCATACACTAACTTTAGTGGAAAGAAAGGAAAGATAGGTGAAAAGGTAGGAAGTGGTAATCAGAAAGTAGCACTAGAGTTTAAAATGTCAGAAGTATAGAAGTTATGAATTATGACTGTGTCCAGGATGTGGCCATGAGAGGGTATGCCTGGTATGGAAGAAAGGGGAAGACAACTGGAATTGAGTAAACCAAGAATCCGTGAAGTTAGGGAGTTAGTTGACTTGTATAAGCAGATATTGAAGGCAGTGAAGATGAGATGGATAGGATAGATAGTAAGGACATGAACATAAGGAAAATGACCAAGGGCTAGCAGACAGTAATGATCAAGAAGGGTAGCTGATTATATAAAATCAGATGGCATGAGTGGAAGTTTTTATATGCGGGTATAAAAATAATGCGTTCGAAGTGGCAACTGGGTCTCAGAGACATCTCTAGGAATGTAGTATCGGGGCTTGAAAGAACTATCAACTTTCCCATAGAAGCTGCAAGAAAAGGAAATGTCCTCAAATGAGAGCCGAGTTTCAATTGCAAGAATTCTTCCAAGAGATGGAGATTACATGCAATAGACAGGGTTCAGAGGACGGGAAGTATTCTGGGTATAAAAGTATGAGAAACTGGAAAGCTAACATTACAGGCAGAGGTAACAGATATGGGGTATGCTGGGACCACCTGACTTCAAAATCAGGAACAAGTGTGGTCTCAGGGGTGTAGAATAAAAAAGCAGATAGAAGAGGGCTTTGCTGAAATTTTTGGAGATCTCAGAAGAATTTCTAGTTTAGAGTATCATACTAACTGAGTCAACTTATCCCAAGACCCTTGCTACTAGCAGAGACACAAAAGCAGTCTGCCAGAAAATGGGGAGATGTTGTCTACAATTTTAAAAATATACTTACTCAGTTGTACAGTGGACCTGAGTAGATGATTCCTTCTGGAAAAAAGACCAGCAGCTCCTTAAGGAGTGAAAAGAATTGGGGAGGGGTGCAGTGGAAGAAATTATGTAGAAGTAATACATTTTTTAAACATTTTTATTGGAGTATAATTGCTTTACAATGGTGTGTTAGTCTCTGCAGTATAACAAAGTGAATCAGCTATACATACACATATATCCCCATATCTCTTCCCTCTTGCATATCCCTCCCTCCCACCCTCCCTATCCCACGCCTCTAGGTGGTCACAAAGCACCGAGCTGATCTCCCTGTGCTATGCGGCTGCTTCCCACTAGCTATCGATTTCACATTTGGTAGTGTATATATGTCCACGCCACTCTCTCACTTTGTCCCAGCTTACCTTTCTCCCTCCCCGTTTCCTCAAGTTCATTCCCTAGTAGGTCTGGGTCTTTATTCCCGTCCTGCCCCTAGGTTCTTCATAACCATTTTTTTTTTTTAGATCCCATATATACGTGTTACGAAATTTGTTTTTCTCTTTCTAAATTAATTCACTCGTATGACAGACTGTAGGTCCATCCACCTCACTACAAATAACTCAGTTTCATTCCTTTTATGGCTGAGTAATATTCCACTGTATATATGTGCCTCATCTTCTTTATCCATTCATCTGTCGATGGACACTTTGGTTGCTTCCATGTCCTGGGTATTGTAAATAGAGCTGCAATGAACATTTTGGTACATAACACTTTTTGAATTGTGGTTTGCTCAGGGTATATGCCCAGTAGTGGGATTGCTGGGTCGTATGGTAGTTCTATTTTTAGTTTTTTAAGGAACCTCAATACTGTTCTCCATAGTGGCTGTATCAATTTACTTTCCAACCAACAGTGCAAGAGGGTTCACTTTTCTCCACAGCCCCTCCAGCATTTATTGTTTGCAGATTTTTTCATGATGGCCATTCTGACTGGTGTGAGGTGATACCTCATTGTAGTTTTTATTTGCATTTCTCAAATGATTAGTGATGTTGAACATCCTTTCATGTGTTTGTTTGCAATATGTGTAGCTTCTTTGGAGAAATGTCTGTTTAGGTCTTCTGTTCATTTTTGGATTGGGTTCTTCGGGTTTTTTGATATTGAGCTGCATGAGCAGCTTGTAAATTTTGGAGATTAATCCTTTGTCAGTTTGCTTCATTTGCAAATATTTTCTCCCATTCTGAGGGTTGTCTTTTCGTTTTGTTTGTGTTTTCCTTTGCTGTGCAAAAGCTTTTAAGTTTCGTTAGGTCCCATTTGTTTATTTTTGTTTTTAATTCCATTTCTGTAGGAGGTAGGTGAAAAAGGATCTTGCTGTGATTTATAAAATAGAGTGTTCTGCCTATGTTTTCCTCTAAGAATTTTATAGTGTCTAGCCTTACATTTAGGTCTTTAATCTATTTTGAGTTTATTTCTTTTTTTTTTTTGAGTTTATTTCTGTGTATGGTGTTGGCGAGTGTTCTAATTTCATTCTTTTACATGTAGCTGTCCAGTTTTCCCAGCACCACTTATTGAAGAGGCTGTTTTCTCCATTGTATATTCTTGCCTCCTTTATCAAATTAAAGTGACCATATGTGCATGGATTTATCTCTGGGCTTTCTCTCCTGTTCCGCTGATCTGCATTTCTGTTTTTGTGCCAATACCATACTGTCTTGTAGCTTTGTAGTATAGTCTGCACTCAGGGAGCCTGATTCCTCCAGCTCCATTTTTCTTTCTCAAGATTGCTTTGGCTATTCGGGGTCTTTTGTGTTTCCATACAAATTGTGAAATTTTTTCTTCTACTTCTGTGAAAAATGCCAGTGGTAGTTTGATAGGGATTGCATTGAATCTGTAGATTGCTTTAGGTAGTATAGTCATTTTCACAGTGTTGGTTCTTCCAATCCAAGAACGTGGTATATCTCTCCATCTGTTTGTACCATCTTTAATTGCTTTCATCAGTGTCTTATAGTTTTCTGCTACATGTCTTTTGTCTCCTTAGGAACATGTATTCCTAGGTATTTTATTCTTTTTGTTGCAATGGTAAATGGGAATGTTTTCTTAATTCCTCTTTCAGATTTTTCATGATTAGTGTAAGTGAATGCAAGAGATTTCTGTGCATTAATTTTGTATCCTGCTACTTTACCAAATTCATTGATTAGCTCTAGTAGTTTTCTGGTAGCAACTTTAAAATTCTCTATGTATAGTATCATGTCATCTGCAAACAGTGACAGTTTTACTTCTTTTCCTATTTGTATTCCTTTCATTTATTTTCTTCTCTGATTGCCGTGGCTAGGACTTCCAAAACTATGTTGAGTAACAGTGGTGAGAGTGGACATCTTGTCTTGTTCCTGATCTTAGAGGAAATGCTTTCAGTGTTTCACCATTGAGAATGATGTTTGCTGTGTTTTTGTCATATATGGCCTTTATTATGTTGAAATAGGTTCCCTCTATGCCGACTTTCTGGAGAGTTTTTATCATAAATGGGTGTTGAATTTTGTCAAAAGCTTTTCCTGCATCTATTGAGATGATCATATGTTTTTTATTCTTCAGTTTGTTAATATGGTGTATCACATTGATTGACTTATGTGTATTGAAGAATCCTTGCATTTCTGGAATAAACCCAACTTGATCATGCTGTATGATCCTTTTAATGTGCTGTTGGATTCTGTTTGCTAGTATTTTGTTAAGGATTTTTGCATCTATTTTCATCAGTGCTATTGGCCTGTAGTTTTCTTTCGTTGTGAAATCTCTGTCTGGTTTTGGTATCAGGGTGATGGTGGCCTTGTAGAATGAGTTTGGGAGTGTTCCTCCTTCTGCTATATTTTGGAGGCGTTTGAGAAGAATAGGTGTTAGCTCTTTTCTAAATGTTTGATAGAATTCACCTGTGAAGCCATCTGGCCCTGCATTTTTGTTTGTTGGAAGATTTTAAATCACAGTCTCAATTTCAGTGCTTGTGATTGGACTGTTTATATTTTATATTTCTTCCTGGTTCTCTCTTGGAAGGTTGTGCTTTTCTAAGAATTTGTCCATCTCTTCAAGGTTGTCCATTTAATTGGCATAGAGCTGCTTGTAGTAATCTCTCATGATCCTTTGTATTTCTGCCGTGTCAGTTGTTATTTCTCCTTTTCATTTCTAATCCTACTGATTTGAGTCTTCTCCCTTTTTTCCTTGATGAATTGGCTAATGGTTTATCAATTTTGTTTATCTTCTCAAAGAGCTAGCTTTTAGTTTTATTGATCTTTGCTATCATTTCCTTCATTTCTTTTTCATTTATTTCTGATCTGATCTTTATGATTTCTTTCCTTTTGCTAACTTTGGAGGTTTTTTGTTCTTCTTTCTGTAATTGCTTTAGGTGTAAGGTTAGGTTGTTTATTTTAGATGTTTCTTGTTTCTTAAGGTATGATTGTATTGCTATAAACTTCCCTCTTAGAACTGTTTTGCTGCATCCCATAGGTTTTGGTCATTGTGTTTTCATTGTCATTTGTTTCTAGGTATTTTTTGACTTCCTCTTTGATTTCTTTAGTGGTCTCTTGGTTATTAAGTAGTGTATTGTTTAGCCTCCACGTGTTTGTAGTTTTTACAGATTTTTTTCATGTAATTGATATCTAGTCTCATAGCATTGTGGTCAGAAAAGATGCCTGATACGATTTCAATTTTCTTAAATTAACCAAGGCTTGATTTGTGACCCAAGATATGATCTATCCTGGAGAATGTTCCATGAGCACTTGAGAAGAAAGTATACTCTGTTGTTTTGGATAGAATGTCCTATAAATATCAGTTAAGTCCATCTTGCTTAATGTATCCTTTAAACCTTGTGTTTCCTTATATATTTTCATTTTGAATGATCTGTACTTTGGTGAAAATGTGGTGTTAAAGTCCCCTACTATGAATGTGTTACCGTCGATTTCCCCTTTTATGGCTGTTAGCATTTACCTTAAGTATTGAGGTGTTCCTATGTTGGGTGCATAAATATTTACAATTGTTATATCTTCTTCTTGGATTGTTCCCTTGATCATTATGTAGTGTCCTTCTTTGTCCTTGTAATAGTGTTAATTTTAAAGTCTACTTTTTCTGATATAAGAATTGCTACTCCCGCTTTCTGTTGATTTCCATTTGCATGGAATGTCTTTTCCATCCCCTCACTTTCAGTCTGTATGTGTCCCTAGGTCTGAAGTGGGTTTCTTGTAGACAGTATATATACGGGTATTGTTTTTTTTATCCATTCAGCCAGTCTATATCTTTTGGTTGGAGCATTTAATCCATTTGTATTTAAGGTAGTTATCAATATGTATGTTCCTATTACCATTTTCTTAATTATTTTGGGTTTGTTATTGTAGGTCTTTTCCTTCTTTTGTGTTTCCTGCCTAGCGAAGTTCCTTTACCATTTGTTGTAAAGCTGGTTTGGTGGTGCTGAGTTCACTTAGCTTTTGCTTGTCTCTAAAGCTTTTAATTTCTCCTTCGAATCTGAATGAGATCCTTGCTGGGTAGAGTAATCTTGGTTGTAGTTTCTTCCTTTTCTTCACTTTAAATATGTCCTGCCACTCCCTTCTGGCTTGCAGAGTTTCTGCTGAAAGATCAGCTGTTAACCTTATGGGGATTCCCTTGTATGTTATTTGTTGTTTTTCCCTTGCTGTTTTTTATATTTGTATTTAATTTTTGATAGTTTGAATAATATGTGTCTTGTCACGTTTCTCCTTGGATGTATCGTGTATGGGACTCTCTGCACTTCCTGGATTGATTTGCTATTTTCTCTCCCATATTAGGGAAGTTTTCAACTATAATCTCTTCAAATTTTTTCTCATTCCCTTTCTTTTTCTCTTCTTCTTCTGGGACCCCTATAATTCGAATGTTGGTGCATTTAATATTGTCCCACAGGTCTCTGAGACTGTCCTTAATTCTTTTCACTCTTTTTTCTTTATTCTTCTCTGAAGTAGTTATTGCCACTGTTTTATCTTCCAGGTCACTTATCCATTCTTCTGCCTCAGTTATTCTGCTATTGATTCTTTCTGGAGAATTTTTAATGTCATTTATTTTGTTGTTCATCATTGTTTGTTTACTTTTTAGTCCTTCTAGGTCCTTGTTAAACATTTCTTGTATTTTCTCCATTCTATTTCCAAGATTTTGGATCATCTTTACTATCATTACTCTGAATACTTTTTCAGGTAGACTGCCTATTTCCTCTTCATTTGTTTGGTCTGGTGGGCTTTTAACTTGCTCTTTCATCTGCTCTGTGTTTCTCTGTCTTTTCATGTTGCTTAACTTACTCTGTTTGGGGTCTTCTTTTTGCAGGCTGCAGGTTCATAATTCCCCTTGTTTTTGGTGTCTTCCCCCAGTGGCTTATGTTGGTTCAGTGGGTTGTGTAGGCTTCCTGGTGGAGGGGACTAGTGCCTGTGTCCTGGTACATGGGGCTGGATCTCATCTTTCTGGTGAGCAGGTCTAAATTCGGTGGTGTGTTTTGGGGTGTGTGTCACCTTAGTATGATTTTAGGCAGCCTCTCTGCTAATGGGTGGGGTTGTGTTCCTGTCTTGCCAGTTGTTTAGCATAGCGTGTCCAGCACTGTAAATTGCTGGTCGTTGAGTGGAGTTGGGTCTTGGTGTTGAGATGGAGATCTCTGGGAGATTTTTGCCGTTTGATATTATGTGGAGCTGGGAGATCTCTGGTGGACTAACATCCTGAATTCGGCTCTCCCACCTCAGAGGCACAGGCCTGACATCCGGCCAAAGCATCAAGATCCTGTCATCCACATGGCTCAGAATAAAAGGGAGAAAAAAGATAGAAAGAAAGAAAAATAAATAAAATTAAATTAAAAGTTATTAAAATAAAAAATAATTATTAAAAATAAAAAAATTTAAAAGTAATAAAAAACAAGAAAGAAAGAAGAGAGCAACTAAACCAAAAAACTAATCCACCAATGATATGAAGTGCTAAAAACTATACTAAAAACAAAAGAGAACAAAAAAAACCGGGCAGACAGAACGCTAGGACAAATTGTAAAAGCAAAGCTATAGAGACATAATTTCATGCAGAAGCATACACATACACACTCACAAAAAAAGAAAAAGAAAACAATATATATATCGTTGCTCCCAAATCCACCACCTCAAATTGGGGTGATTTGTTGCCTATTTAGGTATTCCACAGATGCAGGGTACATCAGGTTGATTGTGGAGATTTAGTCCGCTGCCCCTGAGGCTGCTGGGAGAGATTTCCCTTTCTCTTCTTTGTTTGTACAGCTCCTGGGGTTCAGCTTTGGATTTGGACCCGCCTCTGCATGTAGGTCGCCTGAGGGCGTCTGTTCTTCGCTCAGACAGCACGAGGTTAAAGTAGCAGCTGATTCCGGGGCTCTGGCTCACTCAGGCTGGGGGAGGGAGGGGTATAGAATGCGGGGCAAGCCTGTGACAGGGGCCGGTGTGACACTGCAACAGCCTGAGGCGTGCCGTGTGTTCCCCTGGGGAAATTGTCCCTGGATCAGGGGAGCCTGGCAGTGGCGGGCTGCACAGGCTCCCGGGAGGCGAGGTGTGGAGAGTGACCTGTGCTTGCACACAGGTTTCTTGGTGGCGGCAGCAGCAGCCTCATCATTTCATGCCCCCGTCTCTGGGATCCCTGCTAATAGCCGCGGCTCCGGCCCGTCTCTGGAGCTCTTAATCCTCTCTCCTCACGCATCCCGAAACAAAGAGGCAAGAAAAAGCCTCTTGCCTCTTCGGCAGGTACAGACTTTTTCTCGGACTCCCTCCTGGCTAGCTGTGGCGCACTAGTCCCCTTCAGGCTGTGTTCACGCAGCCAACCCCAGTCTTCTCCCTGGGATCCGACCAAAGCCCGAGCCTCAGCTCCCAGCCCCCACCCACCCGGGCGGATGAGCTGACAAGCCTCTCGGGCTTGCGCGTGCTGGTCGGCACTGATCCTCTGTGCGGGGGAATCTCTCCACTTTGCCCACTGCACCCCTGTTGCTGCGCTCTCCTGTGTGGCTCCAAAGCTTCCTCCTAGAAGTAATATTTGTTCAATGGAAACACTGAACTTTGTTGGCGACCTATGATATGGGCTAAAATGATAAAGCCCACCTTGGGATATATAATCTTATAAAACCCCGGAAAGTCAACTCTGCTGCCTCAACTGGTACCCTTAATCATCATACATGTGTACTTCTAAGGTTTTCCTTCAGCTTCACCCCTGATCAGACCCATAATCATCCAAGGCAGTCTGCAGAAGAGTCTTAGATATGAAAAGTGTCCAAATAGCTCTCATATACTTTTTAAAAACCCACAAAGCTTGATGGAAAAGGTGGGTGTGGGGAGACAATATCTTGCTTCAAGTGATATTTCTGGAATTATTTTTGAGATCTAGACTTTAAAATGAATCTTCTGGAAGATTAGGATGAGCACCCACTCACTTCTGCCAAAGCCTCACTTAGAAAAGGTTTCAGTACTCTTAGCAAGACCTAAATGGCACAAAACAACCCCCTCATCATAACTCCATGTTAATCTAAGGAAATTAGACATCATCCATCCTGTTGGGCAAGGCTCTGTGACTTGCAAATCAAAACAGAGACTGGCAAAGGAAAGCGAGTAAAAGACAGGAAAGACCAGCAGTCCATTAAATACACACAAGATATGGATGAGAATCTGGACTTATCGTTACCCTGTCACTTTCAGCTCATGGATTACTACTACTTAATATCTGCCCCTCCACCCAACACAAACATTAATACACCTTCTTTTCCACACTACCTCTCTCTGATGGTTGTTTCTACTTTTCTCAAGAATTCTTGTAACAGATTAAGATACTGGGACTTATACAGAGCTTTATAACAGTAATAGCTAGTGTTTGTTAGGGGCTTCCCATACATTAATTATATCACACAACAATTTAATTCAAAAATACTAATGTTATCCCCATTTTTTTCAGATGTGGAAGCTGAGAGATCAATTTTCCCAAAGCCACACAGCTAAGTGGCACTATTAAGTGATGGAGCCAAGATTATCATGCAGATATCCAGGTTGTAGCTCCTAAATCACTGTACAACTGTGACTTTTAAACCTGCTTTTAATGGGAATTGCAAAAAGACAGCATAATATACTGTTTATAATGCTCTTTCTCCTTATAACTTTTTGTTAAGAAGATGCATTACTAATAAAATCACACAATTTTAGTGCTAAAATAGATGGTAACAATCCTTTTTTGTCACTCCTTTTACAGACAGAGAAAATGAGATTGCCAGAGGAAAAGTGACTAGCCCAATAACATAGAGCTCATTAGTGACAGAACTGAGAATCTAACCCATGTCTTTCTTACTGCAAAATCTCACTACCATCCACAAGGTGTTTCCTCCAGTGGCCTACTGCAGTGAGTGCAAGTCCATCAATAGTAACTTCCTTTGCTATAGGTTTTGTGTTAAGCCGTCTTTTTTTCTTTTATTGAAGTATAGTTGATTTACAATGTTGTGTTAGTTTCAGGTATTTAAACCATCTGTCTCCATCACTCATTTGCACCAAGAGAAATCCTGCTATAAAATGTATTAGCTAAGCAATTAGTTGATGAGACATAGGAAAGTCATTTTTAATGAGGAGGAGGAAGAAAGGAAAGATCTACAACTAGAGAAAGGCAGGCCAGTGCAGACACAAGAGTTTCTGCCTCAGAAGTAAGGGAACAGAAGAAGGACACTGAATAACTGGAGAAATGAAATCTAAAGAAGTACTAAAGGGAGTACTGGGGTGCTGATAAAGGAAAGTACTCGCAGGTGGTAAAAACAAATCTCACTTACCCTTTACTATAATGAATAAAATTTCAAAAATGCTTTGCTATTTACAAAGTGCTTTATGTAAAGTAGTTCCTACAGAGCCTGCCTAGTAGGCATTTAATAAATGTTAGCTTTATTTATTTATTTATTTTGTGGTACGCGGGCCTCTCACTGTTGTGGCCTCTCCCGTTGCAGAGCACAGGCTCCGGACACGCAGGCTCAGCAGCCATGGCTCACGGGCCCAGCCACTCTGCGGCATGTGGGATCTTCCCAGACCGGGGCACGAACCCGTGTCCCCTTCATCGGCAAGCGGACTCTCAACCACTGCGCCACCAGGGAAGCCCTGTTAGCTTTATTTTTATTTTCCTCCTGTATTTACATTCTTGAAAATATTTTGAGATATATCAGGGCAGGCAGTGTTGTGTCTAACAGCAGGCTGTGTCTTACACTGGAAAGAGAATGGACGTCAGAGCCTCCAGACAGGACTTGAATCCTGTTTCAATCACTTAGTTGGTGCTAAGCAGGTGAAAACACAATTCCATCCTGAGAAAGATATTCAGGTTATTTTTCCCCTGAATTTCAATTGTTTTTCCTGAAAATATTCTAGGGAGAGGGCTAAGATGCTTCTGAGAGCTCCCAACATACTGTTTCCAAATTCAGATGAAATCTTTATGGAAAAGAGGCGCCAGATTTGTGTTTTTACCTTCTCACTGCTATCTTGGTAGTGCTTTCTTTTAGCTCTTTATCTAATAAACTCTCAAAGAAATGAACCTTCTCATATTAACTAACACCTTTGGCCAGAATGCAAGCTCACATGCCAATGTGAATACATAATGCAACAGAGGAAAATGGAAGAGAGAAGACATGAGTGCTGCATTTTACAATGTATAACTGTTGCTGGCTGACAGCTCATATTTTTTAACCAAAAGCAAGTACTATTGCTTTATGTTGTCTCTAGAAAATGAAAGGGCTTTCTATGTGATTGTTAAGGGGAGAAGAAACTTTTCCAACCCCTTAAAATTAAGCTGGATCTCACTTTAAAGTAATCAAAGCAGAAGATGCTACCAAAATGATAGATGAGCTTCAGATTTTGAAAAGTCAAAGGATGGTTTGCCATAATTTCTGGCACCATATCTGATTCACTTGGTCTAGCTGTTCAGAGCACTGTGGTAAAAAGACTCAGTGGTAAAGAAAACCACGTTCAATTATTGATGCTACTATGGGTGTAGGAAGAAGTGGTTATACGGATGCCATATAGTTGCTGTATCTGGGATAGACACACTTATAAGTGACTGTCCAGGACCTATGATCATAACGTATATGTAACCATCTGATAAAAGAAATTTTTACATACTGAGATATAGTGAAGTCTTTCTGGCTTATGCATGATTTAACTTGAATTTTATGCCTGTTTGTGGCCTATCAAACATACGCTGTACATCTGCTTTAATTATTAAAGAAAAGGGCACACTGACAAGAAGTAAAGAATGTCCACGTTAAAAATAAAGATTAAATGCCCTTCTTTCTGGGATGCTAATTCTGGTACTGCTTTGATGATAAGACTTCCTTCCTAGCTGCCAAGGCCATACTGTACGTGCTGTGCTGTATGTGTATGTGCTGGTCTGTTTTTTTTAAACATTGAAGAAATGTATCTCTGACTTGTTTAATGTTCTTTGTTCTGACAAGATATAAAACTGTGCTAAAAACCCTGCTTCTCTGGATCAGTTTCTTAGAGTAATCTAAGAAGCAGGATTCCAGGTTAGCTCTCAGTTTGGCTCAAATAAAACTCTTTTCTATTCTTATTATTGATTGTTTATTGATTATTTTCACAAACACATCCATCATCCTCTTGTCATAGACTGAGACCTTCTCAATGCCTGGAGGTAGGAAAAGACCTCAGGAACAATGCTCAGAATAGGTAGCATGTAGATGTTTGTGTGGGAAAATGCTGGCTCCTCTGTCTACAGGCACTTCTAACATAATTTCACAACCCAGATGAGTCATCAGTCTTGTCTCCTATTGCTTGAGGGCAGATGATTATTTGAGCATATTTGAGCATCATGATGACATGGAGCACTCATTTTGTTTTACATGTGGGAATGTTCTGAAAGGGTTTGGAAATCCCTACTCATATTTAACTAAGATATAGTGTAGGTGAAGTAAAAGGAGAGATAAAGCTGACATACCAGGGTGAGGAGTTTTCATGTAGTCCAGTATGCAGTAGGGAAATATGGAATGACTTCTGAGAGATATGATAAATGCAATGTTTTAAAAAATAAATTGGCATTATAATAATAACAAACTCTATTAAGCATACTTGTACTACTTTATAAAAGTGTTGTGTGTGTGTGGTAATCCCACAACAACCCTAAGAATTAGATGTTACTAAAATTCTCATTTTTTTTACAGGTGCGAAAACTAAAGCACAAAGAAATTAATTATTTTGCTCACTATCACAGGAAGAATAAGTGACACAGCCAGGATTTAAACCCAGGCAGTCCAGCTCCCCAGCCTGTGTTCCTAACCTTGACCGATTCCCAATCCTGAGTACAAATTAAACTCACCCAGAGAGCCATTAAAATATATTCATATCCCTACCCAAGACCAAGTAAAACAAATCTCTGGGAATGGGACTGTAGCATTTGTAGGTTTTAAAAGTGTCTAGTGGTTCTGATACACTGTGAGGTTTGAGATTAACTTTACTACACTCTGCTGCAAGTGGGCAAAATGAATTAGCATGTTTCTTTGTCTAAAGGAGAATAAAGTAGAATCTCTCAAACCTGCCCCTGCCCAGAGATGACCACAGTTAGACTTTTGGTGAACATTCTATGCATATACAGAAAAACGATACTTAAAATATGAAACAAACAGTATAGGGCAGTTACCAAACAGAACAGACACTGGTCATAAACAATAACTATTTTGTTGCCTTACCAGTGTATACTGGTTGAATTTTTAAAATTATATATATACACACATTAATATATATTGTAGATATTTTCCATGTCAATAAAAGAGATCTACATTATACTTTTTAATAGCTATATCATTTCTCACTTATGGAGTTGGCATACTTTATTTAACCAGTTCCCTATGTTCTTTTTTTTTTCTTATTAGAATTGGACTCAACAGCTCTTTAGATTTGCTGCACACATTGTTTTATAAATTCAGTCTCCCCAGACTACCAAAAAGTAACAAAAGAGCAGGCATTAGTTCCAATAGAATAGAAACAATCTTACTTTGTAGAAGAAATCAAAATCTTCCCTCACATTTTTGCTAGCTGCTGTAGGCCAGCCCTACAATTGGCATTCATCTTGCAGAAAATATATGAATCCTCTGGTCAGGACAGCTTGCTTTGGGGCCAGGTCTCTGAATGTAGGGGACAATATATTTGCTTTTCAGCTCATGCCATCCATTTTGGCTTCTATAAAGTTCCTGACTGTGCTTGAACTTTTGACTACCCTCTTTACCTTGTCTTTCTGTATTTTGGTCCTCCTTGAATTTCTTCAGCATGCCTACCTGTGCCTGACCTCAGGATTTCCCCATCACATGCGTCTATCAATCCCATGTCTTTTGCTTGCAGGCTTGGTTTCTGATTTGATCTTTGCCTTGACCTTTGGTTTGGGTTTGATTTCAGGTTTCCAGCTATTTCCCTGCCTGGATCACCATTGCCTGTACCCTTGATTTCTAGCCCATTCTTTACCATGTCTCAAACCTGTGGATGTCTGTAGTATTGTGTAAATAAAAATCCTGCTAACAATGCAGAGTATTCACCACAAAGTGTAGAAAGGAAAGATTGATGTTTCATTTTTAATAAGCATCCAAGTTATGTGTGCATAGGCAGTTTGTAATATAAAACTATAAAGTCAGGGCATTTTCACATACATTTATATAGATAGATTGCAGCCATACATAACACATACTCTTCAGGTTTTATGGTATCCTTGTGTCTCCTATAAGAGGACTTAACAGGACAATTTGTATATATATATATATTTTCATATAGTTCATCCTAAGTTCAGTTGAGAATTGAGATAGGTATTTGTTCTAGTTAATTACCTTCCCATAGGAATAGAAAATCCTCTCTTACCTCCTCTATAAGCAAATGGTTACAGCCTAAGACAAAGCTGGTTAAGCTATCAAGTGCCAGGAAGACTTTGCTAGGTGTTTACATTTCAAAGGGGATGAAATCCAGACCCTTGAAGAGAGTTATTTACATTCCAAAAGGTTAGATTACAGACTCTGGTTGAATTGGGTTTCCCAAAGAGTCTTAGAAGGAGAGGGCAAATGATCTATTTGCCCATTAAAAACAGAAACAATTATTTTTATTTACTCGTACAGTTAGCTCTGTCTTTGACAACACTGGGAATTCAGACCCAAAGAGCAGTTATGGGAGCTTCCTAAAAGGCAGTATAGAGCTGAAAAGACTCAGGAAACCTTATCTTCCAGATCTCATATTAACTCACTGAGCACTAGTAAACTAAGATTGCTCCTAAATTCTCCAACAGCATCCCGGAGCACACAAGTCTAGGAGCTGCCTACTTTCTACCAGTATTAGAGAATTAATTCATGCTCCTAAGACAACCAACTACTAGAAACTGGCTAATGTCTACAGAGAAAAACTAAATTCACTCAATAGAGAAATGATTTAGCCTTCTGTTATCTTGGATCATTTCTTTGTTTCAGACAAGTCTTTTCAATGAGTGTTTTTGCTTTCTTAAGTTCATTTGTACCAAGGCTATTTGTCAGAAGAGGTCATGCAGAGTGTTATGGTTGGTATTCCAGACATGCTCTTCACATCTGACAGTCTGCATGTTTACTTTAATACAACATCTCCTTGTAACCCAAGTACTAGATCTCAGAAATCACTCTTATTTATGATTACTGGTTGCTAGTCTCATCATCTTCAGATCTCAAAATTCTTAATGAACCTCTTGGCCATGCACTCAGGTCATTAATACAGATCTTGCTCAAATTTGTTGCAAGAGAACATATCACTTCGAGCTCTGGAAGTGAATCACAGTTTTAAGTCAATGGTCAACATTTTCAAACAACCTAACTGAGTGGTTGCAATTAACAGATTAATAAGCATACTTTACATAGATTATACAAAACAGGCTCCTCCTCTGAGAAGAGAGGGTTCCTATAGTTTGCTCCAGGTTTGAACAAGAGTGAAGGCTTACATTTCTTCTGATGCACGGACATGATTTAAAGGGCTCAGGCAGTGATAACTGGACTCTGATCAGATGCCTCAAAACTAATAGAAGGAAAACAGGGAGATGGGAACTGGGATCAAGGGGGAGAGGGGGAGGAGCCAAAGAAGGAGGAAGAAGGTTGTTTTCTCAAATTTGAGGAGGTGGCAAATATCTCCAATGTGGAATGCATGGGTGGAAGCTAGAAACAAATAGAAAAAAACCCATAAATGCCCTTAACACACAGAGGACAAACTAAAATTATTTACCATATCTGTATTTACATGTACATATATAAAGGAGTTCAGGGAAAAATTGATGCCAATTTAAAATTTCGAATGAGTCAGAGAGGTTTGCATTCTTTTTTTCTTTTTATTTATTTTTTTTTTACTTATTAGTCATCCATCTTATACACATGAGTGTATACATGTCAATCCCAATCTCCCAATTCATCACACCATAAACCCCACCCCCCGGCGCTTTACCTGCTTGGTGTCCAAATGTTTGTTCTCTACTTCTGTGTCTCAATTTCTGCTCTGCAAACGGGTTCATCTGTACCATTTTCTAGGTTCCACATATATGTGTTAATATACGATATTTGTTTTTCTCTTTCTGACTTACTTCACTCTGTATGACAGTCTCTAGATCCATCCACGTCTCAACAAATGACCCAGTTTTGTTCCGTTTTATGGCTGAGTAATATTCCATAGTATATATGTGCCACATCTTTATCCATCCGTCTATTGATGGGCATTTAGGCTGCTTCCATGACCTAGCTATTGTAAATAGTGCTGCAATGAACACTGGGGTGCATGTGTCTTTTTCAATTATGGTTTTCTCTGGGTATATGCCCAGTAGTGGGATTGCTGGGTCATATGGTAATTCTATTTTTAGTTCTTTAAGGAACCTCTATACTGTTCTCCATAGTGGCTGTATTAAGTTACATTCCCACCAACAGTGCAAGAGGGTTCCCATTTCTCCACACCCTCTCCGGCATTTGTTGTTTGCAGATTTTACGATGATGCCCATTCTAATTGATGTGAGGTGATACCTCATTGTAGTTTTGATTT
This sequence comes from Aethalodelphis obliquidens, assembly GCF_003676395.1. NCBI lineage: Eukaryota > Metazoa > Chordata > Mammalia > Artiodactyla > Delphinidae > Aethalodelphis > Aethalodelphis obliquidens. The sequence continues at coordinate 203,146 of NW_020838089.1, read as the reverse complement.
ACATTTCTCTAATAATTAGTGATGTTGAGCAGCTTTTCATGTGCTTCTTATTCATCTGTATGTCTTTAAGGAGAAATGTCTATTTAGGTCTTCTGCCCATTTTTGGATTGGGTTTTTGTCTTTTAAATATTGAGCTGCATGAGCTGTTTATATATTTCAGAAATTAATCCTTTGTCTGATGATTCATTTGCAAGTATTTTCTCCCATTCTGAGGGTTGTCTTTTCTTCTTGTTTATGGTTTCCTTTGCTGTGAAAAAGCTTTTAAGTTTCATTAGGTCCAATTTGTTTATTTTTGTTTTTATTTCCATTACTCTAGGAGGTGGATCAAAAAAAATCTTGTGATGATTTATGTCAAAGAGTGTTCTACCTATGTTTTCCTCTAAGAGTTTTATGGTGTCCAGTCTTATATTTAGGTCTCTAATCCATTTTGAGTTTATTTTTGTGTATGGTGTTAGGGAGTGTTCTAATTTCATTCTTTTACATGTAGCTGTCCAGTTTTCTCAGCACCACTTATTGAAGAGACTGTCTTTTCTCCATTGTATATCCTTGCCTCATTTGTCATAGATTAGTTGACCATAGGTGTGTGGTTTTATCTCTGGGCTTTCTCTCCTGTTCCATTGATCTATATTTCTGTTTTTGTGCCAGTACCATACTGTCTTGATGACTGTAGCTTTGTAGTATAGTCTGAAGTCCATGAGCCTGCTTCCTCCAGCTCTGTTTTTTTCCCTCAAGACTGCTTTGGCTATTCAGAGTCTTTTGTGTCTCCATACAAATTTTAAGAATTTTAATTCTAGTTCTGTGAAAAATGCCATTGGTAAATTGATAGGGATTGCATTGAATCTGTAGATTGCTTTGGGTAGTACAGTCACTTTCACAATGTTGATTCTTCCAATCCAAGAACATGGTATATCTCTCCATCTGTTGGTATCATCTTTAATTTCTTTCATAAGTGTCTTATAGTTTTCTGCATACAGGACTTTTGTCTCCCTAGGTTTATCCCTAGGTATTTTATTCTTTTTCTTGCAATGGTAAATGGGAGTGTTTCCTTAATTTCACTTTCAGATTTTTCATCATTAGTGTATAGGAATGCAAGAGATTTCTGTGCATTAATTTTGTATCCTGCAACTTTACCAAATTCATTGATTAGCTTTAGTAGTTTTCTGGTGGCATCTTTAGGATTCTCTATGTATAGTATCATGGCATCTGCAAACACTGAGAGTTTTATATCTTCTTTTCTAATTTGTATTCCTTTTATTTCTTTTTCTTCTCTGATTGCCATGGCTAGGACTTCCAAAACTATGTTGAATAAGAGTGGTGAGAGTGGACATCCTTGTCTTGTTCTTGATGTTAGAGCAAATGCTTTCAGTGTTTCACCATTGAGAATGATGTTTGCTGTGGGTGTGTCATATATGGCCTTTATTATGTTGAAGTAGGTTCCCTATATGCCCACTTTCTGGAGAGGTTTTATCATAAATGGGTGTTGAATTTTGTTAAAAGCTTTTTCTGCATCTATTGACATGATCATATGGTTTTTATTCTTCAATTTGTTTATATGGTGTATCACATTGATTGATTTGCATATATTGAAGAGCCCTTGCACCTCTGAGATAAATCCCACTTGATCATGCTGTATGATCCTTTTAATGTGTTGTTGGAATCCGTTTGCTAGTATTTTCTTGAGGATTTTTTGCATCTATATTCATCAGTGATATTGGTCTGTAATTTTCTTTTTTTTTGTTGTATCTTTGTCTGGTTTTGGTATCAGAGTGATGGTGGCCTCATAAAATGAGTTTGGGAGTGTTCCTTCCTCTGCCATTTTTTAGAAGAGTTTGAGAAGGATGGGTGTTAGCTCTGCTCTAAATGTTTGATGGAATTCACTTGTGAAGCCATCTGGTCCTGGGCTTTTGTTTGTTTGAAAATTTTTAATCACAGACTCAATTTCAGTGCTTGTGATTGGTCTGTTCATATTTTCTATTTCTTCCTGGTTCAGTCTTGGAAGGTTATACCTTTCTAAGAATTTATCCATTTCTTCCAGGTTGTCCATTTTATTGGCATAAAGTTGCTTGTAGTAGTCTCTTAGGATGCTTTGTATTTCTGCGGTGTCTGTTGTACCTTCTCCTTTTTCATTTCTAATTTTATTGATTTGAGTCCTCTCCCTCTTCTTCTTGATGAGTCTGGCTAATGGTTTATCAATTTTGTTTATCTTCTCAAAGAACGAGCTTTTAGTTTTATTGATCTTTGCTATTGTTTTCTTTGTTTCTCTTTCAGTTATTTCTGCTGTGATCTTTATGATTTCTTTCCTTCTGTTAACTTTGGGTTTTGTTTTTTCTTCTTTCTCTAGTTGCTTTAGCTGTAACATTAGATTGTTTATTTGAAATTTTTCTTGTTTCTTGAGGTAGGCTTGTATCACTATAAACTTCCTGCTTAGAACTGCTTTTGTTGCATCCCATAGATTTTGGATCATCATGTTTTCATTGTCATTTGTCTCTAGGTATTTTTTGATTTCCTCTTTGATGTCTTTAGTGATCTTTTGGTTATTTAGTAACATATTGTTTAGCCTCCATGTGTTTGTGTTTTGTACATTTTTTCCCTGTAATTCATTTCTAATCTCATAGCGTTGTGGCCAGGAAAGATGCTTGGTATGATTTCAATTTTCTTAAATTTACTGAGGCTTGATTTGTGACCCAAGATGTGATTTATCCTGGAGAATGTTCCATGCACACTTAAGAAGAAAGTGTAATCTGCTGTTTTATGATGGAATGTCCTATAAATATCAATTAAATCTAACTGGTCTATTGTGTAATTTAAAGCTTGTGTTTCCTTATTAATTTTCTGTTTGGATGATCTGTCCATTGGTGTAAGTGAGGTGTTAAGGTCCCCCACTATTATTGTGTTACTGTTGATTTCCTCTTTTATAGCTGTTAGCAGTTGCCTTATGTATTGTGGTGCTCCTATGTTGGGTGCATATATATTTATAATTGTTATATCTTCTTCTTGGATTGATCCCTTGATCATTATGTAGTGTCCTTCTTTGTCTCTTGTAACATTCGTTATTTTAAAGTCTATTTTATCTGATATGAGTATAGCTACTCCAGCTTTCTTTTGATTTCCATTTGCATGGAATACCTTTTTCCATCCCCTCACTTTCAGTCTGTATGTGTCCCTAGGTCTGAAGTGGGTCTCTTGTAGACAGCATATATATGGGTTTTGTTTTTGTGTCCATTCAGCAAGCCTGTGTCTTTTGGTTGGAGCTTTTAATCCATTCACATTTAAGGTAATTATCGATATGTAAGTTAGTATTACTATTTTCTTAATTTTGGGGGGTTTGTTTTTGTAGGTTCTTTTCTTCTCTTGTGTTTCCCACTTAGAGAAGTTCCTTTAGCATTTGTTGTAGAGCTGGTTTGGTGGTGCTGAGTTCTCTTTGTTTTTGTTTGTCTCTAAAGATTTTGATTTCTCCTTCGAATCTGAATGAGATCCTTGCTGGGTAGAGTAATCTTGGTTGTAGGTTCTTCCCTTTCATCATTTTAAGTATATCATGCCACTCCCTTCTGGCTTGTAGAGTTTCTGCTGAGAAATCAGCTGTTAACCTTATGGGAGTTCCCTTGTATGTTATTTGTCATTTTTCCCTTGCTACTTTCAATAATTTTACTTTGTCTGTAAATTTTGTCAATTTGATTACTATGTGTCTCAGCATGTTTCTCCTGGGGTTTACCCTGTATGGGACTCTCTGTGCTTCCTGGACTTGGGTGGCTATTTCCTTTCCCATGTTAGGGAAGTTTTCAACTATAATCTCTTCAACTATTTTCTCGAGCCCTTTCTCTCTCTCTTCTCCTTCTGGGACCCCTATAATGCGAATGTTGTTGCATTTAAGGTTGTCCCAGAGGTCTCTTAGGCTCTCTTCATTTTTCTTCATTCTTTTTTTCTTTATTCTGTTCTGCAGCAGTGAATTCCACCATTCTGTCTTCCGGGTCACTTATCCATTCTTCTGCCTCAGTTATTCTGCTATTGATTCCTTGTAGTGTAGTTTTCATTTCAGTTATTGTATTGTCCATCTCTGTTTGTTTTTTCTTTAATTTTTCTAGATCTTTGTTAAACATTTCTTGCATCTTCTTGATCTTTGCCTCCATTTTTTTCCTGAGGTCCTGGATCATCTTCCCTATCATTAATCTGAATTCTTTTTCTGGATGATTGCCTATCTCAATTTCATTTAATTGTTTTTCTGGGGTTTTATATTTTTCCTTCATCTGGTACATAGCCTTCTGCCTTTTCATCTTGTCTATCTTTCTGTGAATGTGGTTTTTGTTCCACAGGCTGCAGGATTGTAGTTCTTCTTGCTTCTGCTCTCTGCCCTCTGGTGGATGAGGCTATCTAAGAGGCTTGTGGAAGTTTCCTGATAGGAGGGACTGGTGGATGGTAGAGCTGGTTGTTTCTGTGGTGGGCAGAGCTCAGTATAACTTTAATGTGCCTGTCTGCTGATGGGTCGGGCTGGGATCCCTCCCTGTTGGTAGTTTGGCCTGAGACGACCCAACACTGAAGCCTCCTGGGGCTCTTTGTTGGGGCTAATGGTGGACTCTGGGAGGGCTCACCCCAAGGAGCACTTCCCAGAACTTCTGCTGCCAGTGTCCTTGTGCCTTGGTGAGCCACAGCTGCCCCCCACCTCTGCAGGAGAACCTCCAACACTAGCAGGTAGGTCTGGTTCAGTCTCCTGTGTTGTCACTGCTCCTTCCCCTGGGTCCCTATGTATACACTAATTTGTGTGTGCCCTCCAAGTGTGGAGTCTCTGTTTCCCCCAGTCCTGTTGAAATCCTACAATCAAATCCTGCTAGTCTTCAAAGTCTGATTCTCTAGGAATTCCTCCTCCTGTTGCCAGGCCCCCAGGTTGGGAAGCCTGACGTGTGGCTCAGAACCTTCACTCCAGTGGGTGAACTTCTGTGGAATAAGTGTTCTCCAGTTTTTGAGTCACCCACCCAGCAGTTATGGGATTTGATTTTATTGTGATAGCACCCCCTCCTATCGTCTCATTTTGGCTTCTCCTTTGTCTTTGCATGTGGAGGTATCTTTTTTGGTGAGTTCCAGTGTCTTCCTGTCGATGATTGTTCAGCAGTTAGTTGTGATTCCATTGTTCTTGAAAGAGGGAGTGAGAGCATGTCCTTCTATTCCACCATCTTGAACCAATCTCCAAGGTTTGCATTCTAATGGCATTATCAGGGTGGGATAAATCATAAGAATAAGAAAGGCAACTGATGACATAATAGATTGTCATTGTCTGAAGGAACCAATAATAAGTTAGTCCAACTTTCTCCTTTTATGAATGAGAACTGAGGTCCAAAATGAAGAGATATGCAGACAAAAAATGTTGCCTTCCATTTCTGTAAGCAACTAATGTTGCCTGCCATCAAGCCATCAGCCACTACACTACAGTATAGTGTAAGTATAACTTTAATATGCACTGAGAAACCAAAAACTTCCTGTGACTTGCTTTATTGTGATATTCATTTTATTGTAGTGGTCTGGAACAGAACCTGCAGTATCTCCAAGTATGCCTGGGATTCATGAAGGGTGTACAGTAACATAGATTTACCCTCTCCCCTAATTCTTTGCTTATTCTCTGCAGTTTGAAGCTCAAACATTCTTGTCTCCACCTTAGTCTTATGTTTTCCTAGAGTACAAGTCAGAGTACTGAGATAACTTAGTCATAATATACTTTAGGTCAGGAAACTCAGCTTTAGATGCAGTCTAAGATTCCTTCCACATCTGGGATTCTACCATCTTCCCCAGGACTCCTTGCTTTGTGATTTTATTATATCGAAAAAGATAGGCTGAGAGCACGAGTGAAGGAGTGAAAGACTAAATATGATATAAATTGCTTCCTTGTGAAGGAGGGACAAGCAATTTGAAATAAGGAGGTAGCTATGGAAATTAGAAGTTCCCCTTTGGTTATTATCTATGGCCCACTATAGTGTCCAATCTATGACCCTTCCCTTTATCTGATATCTGACCCTCACCTCGCAGTGTAATGGGCCCCTGAGAAGTGCTATGCACACTAAATAGCTCTGCCTACCTAGTCAGGGCTGACTTGACCCGACCTAAGCTGGGCAATCAAGTATCAATAGAGGAACCTTCTTTCCCTCAAAAAAGAGGGAGATGTGGTTATTAATGATTTGTAGTGTTAAAGCATCCAGGATCTTTCTTTTGTGTGTCTGGGTAATGGAAATCAGAGAAAATGAGAAAAAGGGAAGAAGATGGAGCAGCTTAAGGTAGGGGTACCTGGGCCAGCAAAGCTTGGGCAGTGCTTAGGAGATGCCAGATAAGATGAGAAGGAGCATGGATGTTACATTTCAGCTGAGCATACCTACCTGGGCTGAGAATAATACTATGGTTACCAAGTATGACCACTCCCTCTAGGAGATTCTAGACACTAGTACAGGATGTGCAGATGGTAATATTGATTCCCCAGCATTTTTAGCTAATCATGCACCTCAAGGATGTGAGAAAATGGAGATAAAAAGGCTTGCAATGTGCGCTGGTAGGGAGAGTTTTCAGTGTTCTGGACATCCATGCCTCACCACAGGGCAGATTTCATAAAAAACACCTGAAAATCTTAACCCATATCTCTGGAGTTTGAGGGCTAAAAGAGATCAGTACTTGAGTCCTGCCTGTGGAAGATGGAAGGGAAGAAGCTGTGACTAAAGTGGCCTCAGCCTGGTGCCAAAATGATACTATGGCTATGTTGGGAACAAACTGCACTTTCCATGAAAGCAGGACACAGTCTGATTCCAACAGAAGGGGACTCTTCTGTGGTCATCTTACAATGGACCCCATCCAAGAAGACTATCCAGAAAGCACCAAGATTCCGTCAGCAAAGAAGACCATCAGAAGCTCAGTGTCTGAGGGAGGACTCAGAAATAACAGCTGAAGGGGCATGGCCCATAGTCAGATGTTTCCAGTGAGGGATCACCAAAGAACCTGTCAAAACATCCTGTGAGAAGGGTCACCAACTTTTTATCTACTATGTTGAAGGTCCTGATGTCAGATGGCAACCATACCAGCCAGCAAGCCCTGTTCTGCTTTTAATTCTCCTTCCTCTTTCCTCTCCATTACTGTAGGTGCTCAAAGGAGTACTTAGTGAGTAGGGCAGAAAGTGGAGAAAGGAAAGAGTAAAGAGGCCAATGTTACTTCTCGCATCAGTCATGGGTTTCTCAGCCTGAAGCAGGCCAGAGCTAAGAGAGTGTAGTTTCAAAGTAAAAGTTTGAGTTTTCATATTACACTTGATGTAAATTTTTGTGACAGAAATCAAACTGTTGTTACATGTGAAAGGAGCACCCAAAGCTGTGAGATTTCTCCAAGATTTCTTAAAGAGGAGGAAATAATTCCCTTAAGCAGATTTAAAGGTTCAATGAGAGAAAGAATAAAGTTGCTTTCTGTTTGCTCCCTACTGAATCAAATTCATGCAATAAGCTTAAGTACCAGCAACAGTGTCAGATGGATCAGAATCCCTGCCACCTACTTTCTAGTTTTCACATGACTGGAGACCTCACGTGGTCTGTAACATAGGTCCTGCCTGTCTTCACAGGAATGTACCATATATGCATCCAGTACCCTGTCCAGCCAATGCCTTTGCCTATGTCCATCTGGTTTTCACAAAAAGGGGTTTTCTCAGGTCTTCAGGACAAGTCTCAGATCAAAGGGGATATTTAGACACCTGGCGAAGTAGTAAGACTGAGCTCTGAACCTTGGATGTTGGATTACAGAGAGCTGAGCCCCTCAAACTGGGTCAATGGAGAGAATATATCCTGACTACACCCAGCTCAAGTTGGTTTCCATCTCCTGAAACCAACTCTCTTAATTAACACATCAAACTAGCTAATTTGTTAGACCTTGATAGGGATACCAAGGAAGATTCATTTGTTCAGTGGCTTCATTCAAGATAAAGAGTACACATCACTTATTAATTGTTACAAGCAAGATTTGTGTTAACATACTTGCTGTAAAATACAGATATAAATTTTATTAAATCTATCATTCTCTTATACAAAATTATAACAGCTTGCTTTGTGTCAGGGACTCCTCTAGACATAGGGATATAGCAGTGAATAAAACAGATAAAGTCATTGTCTTCATGGAATCCATGTTACTGTAGATGGAGGTAAAGAATAGACAACAGAAAATTAAACTAATAATTTGGTAATTTTTATAGATAAAAGAGATAAGTGAATAATAGATAACAGAAATAAGCTAATAAGTATAAAGAAATTATAAAATGTGAAATAGTGAAACATGTTGTGTTGAAACAACAGAAAAATAAGGTCATGGGATGAGGTCATGGGGTACTTGGTAGAGGAAGCTCCTGCTTGGCCGCAGTGGTAGGACACATCCAGAGCTCAACAAGAGTGGTAACAGCTTCCTTATCTCTGGGTAACACCCCTTTCTCCTTTTTGCTACAATAGCCCTTTGTAACATCTCTGCAAACAGTTCTCTGCATTAAATCCCTCTCTACCTAAAATACCTTTGAGTGATTTGTTTCTTAACCAGACACTTGAGATAATACTTTGGAAGGGCAAAGATCCTGCTAGCTCTTAGAAAGAGGTACAGTCAGGTTTCACTTTATTTGTCTCTTACACCTGCCACCATTGTGGGTTGGTCTCACTTTTTTATCTCTAAAGAAACATGCCTACCATGAAAAGCTCCTGACGCTTGGTAATAGGCAGTAGTGTGTAGTAGTTTAAGAGCATGTACTCTAGAGTCAAAATGCTTGGATTCAAGCCCTGGCTCTCGGGCTTCCCTGGTGGTGCAGTGGTTGAGAGTCTGCCTGCTGATGCAAACAACACGGGTTCGTACCCTGGTCTGGGAAGGTCTCACATGCCGCAGAGCAGCTGAGCCCGTGAGCCATGGCCGCGGAGCCTGAGCTTCCGGAGCCTGCGCTCCGCAACAGGAGAGACCGCAACAGTGAGAGGCCTGCGTACCGCAAAAAAAAAAAAAACAAAAAAAAAACCCTGGCTCTACCATGTTTTGGCTGTGTGACTTCAGGCAAATTGCTTGATTTCCTTTGCCACAGATTCTTCATCTGCAAAATAGGGATAATAATAATTCTACTTCATAGGAGTTCATGAGGACACATTTGATTAATACATATAAATTTCTTAGAATAATCTTTGGTACATAGTAAGTATTTACTTACTATGGTACTTACTATAGTACATAGTAAGTTATTATCTTACAATTTCCCACCAGACAGGTGGCTGAGAAAAAGAATTTGCTTTCTCTTTCAATAAAAATTGAAAAAAAAACCATGTTCATGGATTGAAAGGCTTAATATTGTTAAGATGGCACTATTACCCAAAGCAATCTATAGATTCATCATGATCCCTACCAAGATCCCAATGGATGTTTATGTAGAAATTGACAAGGTAACCTTAAAATTCACATGCAAATACAGGGGACCCAGAATAACCAAAACAAATGGAGAGTTCACATTTCCTATATTTCAAAACTTACTACAAAGCTACATTAATAAAGATTTTGTGGTATTGGCATAAATACAGACACACAGATCAATGGAATAGATTAAGAGTCCAGAAATAAATCCTTACATTTATGATCAATTGATTTTCCAACAAGGCTGTCAAGACTATTAAATGGGAAAGAATAGTCTTTTCAACAAATGATATTGTAACAGGGAAGAGCCAAATCTGACTACATGTTGGATCTGTTTCTTTTACTTTAAACTTTGCTTCCCATGGCTTTTGTTCATTAAAAGGATACTGTCTATGTCTATACATAATGGCCTAACCCAGGGAACCCTGCCCTTCTGCCTGAATGTTAAACCAAAGTGCCTTTGTTCAGGGAAACATCTGGACCCTGTCCACCTGTGGATGGCTGCAAGAAAGAAGAAATTAACACATCCCCTCTTGTAGGCTGGCCATTCCAGGGGATATTTGCAAAACTTATGGCCTTTTTACTTTACTTCCTCATCTCCTCACCCTCTCTATGCTATAAAAGAAACTGGCATCCAAACCCCGATAAGATGGTTATTTTGAGACATTAGTTTGCCATCTTCTCAGTCTGCCAGCTTTCCGAATAAAGTCGTATTCCCTGCCTCAACACCGTGTCTCCGATTTATTGGCCTGTCGTGCAGCGAGCAGAACAAGCTTGGACTCGATAACAATATTGCAATAACTGAATATCCTCGTGTTAAAGAATTAAGTTGGAACCTACCTCATATCATATACAAAAATGAACTCAAAATAGTTTATAAACCCATCAACCTAAATTTAAGATCAACAACTATAAAACTCTCAGAAAGGTATCTTAGTCATGACACTAAGCAAAAAACCAAAAAGAAATAGTTAAATTGGACATCAAAATCAAAATATTTTGTGTTGCATAGGACACCACAGGTAAATGAAAAGACCACACACAGATTAAGAGCAAATTTTGGAAATCATATATCTGATAAGGAACAAGCAATCACAATGTATAAAAACCACAATATATAAAACCACAATGTATAAAAACCTCTTATACCTCAACAGTAAAAAAAAAAAATAACCCATTTACAAATGGGCAAAGGGTTTGAGGAGACATCACTCCAAATAAATACAAATGGCCAGTGAACACATGAAAAGATGCTCAACATCTTTAGTCATCAGAGAAGTGCAAATCAAAACCACAATGAGATACCACTTTACACCCACTAGAATGGCTGTAATAAAAAAGTTAGACTATTGTTTGTATAGGTGAGGATGTAGAGGAAATGAAACCCTTACATATTGCTAGTGGGAATGTAAAATGATAGCCACTTTGGAAAATATTTTGGCAGTTCCACTAAATACTAAACCTAGAGTTAAACTTTGCCTGGGAGGAAGAATCAATAGCCCTCTTGGGTTGTCTCTTTCAGCAAGTTCTTCCCAATGCATCTCTTAAATTTAGCAGTGGTTTTGGTGTCTCTTCTCTGGTTAGGGAGATACAAGGTAAATACATAAAATTTTATACACAAAAGTTTATAATGGCTTTATTTATAATTTTCCAAATTTGGAAACAATCCAAATGTCCATCAACTGATGAATGGATAAACAAACTGCTATGTCCATACAATGAAATATTATTCTTCAATAATAACTTGTCTTTCATGAACATGTACTCTGTCCAGCCCCTTCTTTGGCTCCACTGAAGTCTCCAAAAGCCCTAGCATATGAAGACCATGGCTTAGATGAATGATTCTCAAATACTGAAAGTCTTGCCACATCAGAATCATCTGGGATCCTTAGCAGAATCTTCAGATAATCTGAACGGGTCTGTGATGGGGCCCAGGAATATGATTTTAATGGGCTCTACAGGGTTGAGAGCCCCTTCAATTCTGACATGCAGATTCTGTTAGGAACAATGCAGTAGACAGGCTTTCATCATGAGTATAAGTGCTTCCCAAGTATGCCTCACAGAGACCAAGGACAGAGGGTCTTCTGATTTAAGTCAACAGAACAGAATGGTTCTTAGGTGTGCCTGCAGCTCACGTTTGTAGTTTTTTTTAAAAAACAGCTTTTTTTTTCAGAGCAGTTTTAAGCTTACAACAAAATTGAGAGGGAAGTATACCCCTGCCCCCACATATGCATAGTGTCCCTCATTATTAACATCACTCGCTAATTTTGTTTTTTAAAAGGATGCGTCTACATTGACAAATTATAATCACCCAAAGTCCATGGTTTACCTTAGGGTTCACTCTTGGTGTTATACATTCTATGGCTTTGGACAAAAGTACAGTGACATGTATCCATCATTATAATATCATATGGAGTATTTTCACTGCCCTAAAAATCCTGTGCTCTGGCTTTTCATCACTTCCCCGACACATACCCCTGGAAGCCACTGATCTTTGTGGCAAATCTCCATAGTTTTGCCTTTTTCATAATGTCATATAGTTGGAATCATACAGCATATAGTCTTTCAGATGGGCTTCTTTCACTTAGTAATATGCATTTAAGGTTTCTCCATAGCTTTTCATGGCTTGATAGCTCATTTCTAGTTAGCACTGAACAATATTCCATCGTCTGGATGTACCACAGTTTATTTATTAGCCTACTGAAGGACATCTTGTTTGCTTCCAAGTTTTGGCAATTATGAATAAAGCTGCTATAAAAATCCTTGTGCAGGTTGGTTTTTTTGTTTGCTTTTTTGGGTTTTTATGGTAGACAAAAAGTTTTCAACTCCTTTGGGTAAACATCAAGGAGTGTGATTGCTGGATTATATGGTAAGAGTATGTTTAGTTTTGTAAGAAACTGCCAAACTGTCTTGCAAAATAGCTGTTCCATTTTGTATTGCCACCAGCTATGCATGAAAGTTCCTGTTGCCATCAATACTTTTCTATACCCATTCCAAAGCCATTTTAGACCTACGCTTTTCACAGATGAGAAAAGTGATGCAAGTATTACATAGCAAATCAGGGACCTAAGAAAGACTTGAACCCATCACTTGATTCCTTAACCAGGGACAAGCCACCACACCCACTGCTTAATTTAAATGATGCATTAGGAAGAACTTGAGGCAACCAAGAGTTATTGATTCTTCCTTTCAGGAAAAATGTGAGTCCTAGACAGAGTACCTGTCTGCCTGGATGGTGTCTCTATAGCCAAAATCTCCACTATCAGTGTCATGCCTTGAGAAGCCTGAATTCTGTATTCCCTGGGCCTTTGAAATGAAAGCTAGGTACTGTGGAAGCGGGAACTATTATTATGTATTGTTTTCCTTTCAGTATTGAAAGCATCATCTCTTAGAGCATTTAAAAAACATTATTATAGTAGTAAAAATGGAAGAGGCTCATAATTCCACCACACTAACCCCTGAAAATATAAATAAATAAAAGAAAATCATGGCACTATGGACATAAACATGAATACATTCTTTGTGTTTATTTCCAGCTTTTCCTGAAGATAAATTAATAAAAGTTGAATTTTGCAGGCAAAGTATATGCATTTATTTACATTCCAAGATTTTTGCCAATAAATAACATTAAAATATTTATATCTATTTAAATTCCCACTAACAGCATGGGAAAGACTATACTTCCCCTACATCATTCCTAACATTTAAATACAGTTCAATACAACTAACATCATAATAAATGGTGAAAGACTGAAAGCTTTCCCCCTAAGATCAGGACAAGATAAATACACCCACTTTTTCGACTGCTATTGGATATTGTAGTAGAAGTTCTAGCCAGAGCAATTAAGCAAGAAAAATAAATAAAAGTGGTCCAAATTGGGAAGAAGAAAAGTAAAATTACCTATACTCACAGATGACATGAACCTATATGTAGAAAATTGCAAAGCATCCACAAAAAGTCTACTAGAGCTAATAAATTCAGCAAATTTGCAAGGTACAAGATCAACACTCAACAATCCACTGTGTTTCTATACACCAGAAATGAACAATCCAAAAAGGAAATTAAGAAAAGTTTCATTTATAATAGCATCCAAAAGAATAAAACATAGGAATAAATTTAACCAAGGAGGTGAAAGACTTGTACACTGAAAACTATAAAACATTTGTGAATGAAATTAAAGAAGACCAAAATAAATGGAAAGACATTCCATGTTCGTGGATTAGAAACTTAATACTGCTATGGTGGAAACACTACCAAAGCGATCTACAGATTCAATGAAATCTTTATCAAATTCCAACAATTGTTTTTTCAGAAATGGAAGAGCCAATCCTCAAATTCATATGATATTGCAAGGAGCCCCAAACAGTGAAGACAGTCTTGAAAAAGTATAAAGTTGGAGGATGCATACTTCCCAATTTCAAAACTTAACTACACAGCTACTGTAATCAAAGCAGTGTGGTATTGGCATGAGAGACATATAGACCAATGGAATACAATTGAGATTTCAGAAATAAATCTATACATCTATGTCCAATTGATTTTTGATAAGGGTGCAAGTTCATTCAATGAGGAAAGAGCATTCTCTTTAACAAATGGCACTGGAACGACTGGATATCCACATGTGAAATAATGAAGTTGGACCCTTACCTTGTACCATATATAAAAATTAACTCAAAATGGATCAACAACCTAAATATAAGAGCTAAAATTATAAAACTATTAGAAAAAAACTGTAGGGGTAAATTATAATTTTGGATTTGGCAAACTGAAAAGAATGACTATGAATTGATACTGATAGTATTGTTTAAATGTTTTGATCAATTAAAAATTAACTTAAACTTGACCTAAACATTATAGTCAATGTTATTATCATAACTAATTTTATAAAAGTCCATTGATACAAGCCCCCAAAACAGGGGCTGTTTATCAGGTATCTGCTTTGTCAGGAACCTGGGAATTCTAAGTGTGTGCCTGATGTAGGTTTCTACAGATACTTCACCACAGTCTTCTGGGATATGGAAATAGCATCTCCATTCTATAAGAGTCAAAGCTATAAAGCTCTTTTCTAAGATCCTACAGGCTTTTCTAAGATCCTTCAGTGGGAAACCTGAGATTGGTACAAAGGCTCTCATCCTAAACACCTGTCCCGGTCTCCACCCCTTAGTCCCTTAGCTGTCCATTACAGGTCTAGGAGAGGGAGATGTTCTCCTATTGTTCTATGGCATGGTATCACCAGAATACTCATTTTAAGTTCTAGAGACCTGGGTCTATGTTCCTTTCCTCCCACTAATGAGCTTGGTTTTCCTCATATGTAAAGATTAGGGAGATGGCCTGTGTCATCAGGTTGTTTTTACCCATTCAGCATTTTATGATCTAGGATCTGATACTCATTCCTTGTTAAGCATTGATTTTGTCCCCCACCAAAATATGCTGGAGTCATAACCCCCAGTACCTTAGAATGTGACCTTATTTGGAGATAAGGACTTTATAGAGGTAATCAAGTTAAAATGAGGACATAGCCATGGCTCATTGAAAGGCTTTCTCCTTTTATTGGGACATAATTGGAATAATTGTTTACGCAACCAAGGCCTTGCCTTGGTATATTTTGGTGTACTCAAGAAAAGAAGAAATCATCCAATTTAAACGTACTGCAGATAAAATCTGGTAAGGAGATGTTCTTGGATATGATTCCTAGCCTCAGGATAAGGAAATAATAAAAGGCTTTTAAAAGTGCATTTTGACAATCCTTATGAAAATTTTGGCAAAGCAAACTAAAGGAGGCCTGTCTGGTAAATTAAATTTCTTCCTGCACCTATAAAAAATAATCAGACCAAGTCTAATGAGACCAGCCTTATTCTGTGATCAAGAATAATCTTTCTTTGATATTAATTTTATCAGCAAGAGGAGACTATACAGAAAAAATTATGCTTCAAAGGAAAACTATGCATTGTCTATAGTACAATTTCTACATTGTCTCATTCTGCTTCTACAGGAGTTATTTTACAACCTGAAAACATACAGTAATAAAAAATAAGTTTTGTTTATAGATATGAAAGTGAGTTTTATCCTGGAGAGAATAATCCTCCTTTCCAGTGGAAAAAACTGGTTTTGTTTTCATCTAAAGGTTTATTTCAATATTCTTGATTTATAAATATGTCTGTGTTTTGGATTCTCTTTTAAACAAGTTATAACACCTACCCAACTTCCTCATTATGAGTACAATAAAGTCATTAAGATGCGTTCATTTTATAATTCTATGAGAATCACGATTTTACTTTTTTTGAAAATTATCCTTTATTTATCCTTTAATAAACACTAGAGATGAGCTCAGTGAAAAATGTGTATGAACTATAATGACGAAAAATATAAATCTGTTTGGAGTTTCAAATGGAAGTATGAATAGAGTCAGCAACAAGCCTTCTTGGGTAGGAACACTCAAATGTGAATTTGCCCCTAAATAAATCTGTAAAATCAAAGCAATCCCCCAAAGATTTTCCTATTAGAAAATTTCTAGACTGGTATTTCTTTTCTAATTTGAAAAAAACAGAAAACAATCTGAACTTACTTGGAACACTATCAAAGGGAAGCAGAAAAATTCTGAAAATGTATAAAAAAGAAATGAACTAACAGATTTGGTAAATAAATTATAAAGTAAGGTATATGTAGTATATGATGAAAATGGAAAATAAAGTGAGAAAATATCTAAAGACAAGCAACCTTTTGAAATCATGTTGAGTCTAATTTGAATAAATACAAATCTTATCAGGTAATATTTGGGCAAAAAAATAATTTTAGAGCATGTGTGTAACAAAATGGAAAAAGAAAGAGAGAGAACCATGTGGGCTCACTCTGCGATTTAACATTTGTAGAGTGCCAGTAAAAACAGGCACTTCAATTTATCACAACCATTATTTCATAAACTCATAGGACTCAAAAAAATCTTTGGATCTATTGACTGGGTTCTCCCTAATAGTGGAGAATGTCACTGACAGTGGTACACATGATGGTCATAGTTTCAGAGGGGAGGCTGTTACTGAGCTGAATCTTCTTAGTAACATGTCAGCAAAGCAAAAAATCTCAGTGAATGGGCTCAAAAGCAGAATGGAGAAGGCAGAGGATCCTTCTACAGGTAGGTAGAACAACTGTCCTAGTAGGCCCCAAGCAACACATTGACATACTTTGTCTTGGTAAGGCATTTTAGGCCCTTCTTGGGAGAAGCAAAATCATATCTCAAGACATTATGACAAACTCATTTTGAAAAAGAGGTGTGAGTTGGAGAACGAGGGAGGATGATTATATACAGATTGTATTCAAATGAACCTCAGAAATAGATGTGAACACTGACTGCCTTAAAAGCAATGGCAGGTTAGGTTGTTTATTTTAAATGTTTCTTGCTTTTTGAGGTTGGATTGTATTGCTAGAAACCTCCCTGTTAGAAATGTTGTGCTGCATCCCATAGGTTTTGGGTCGTGGTGATTTTTTGGTTCTTTTTTTGCTCTATGCGAGCCTCTCAATGTTGTGGCCTCTCCCATTGCAGAGTACAGGCTCCGGACGTGCAGGCTCAGCGGCCATGGCTCACGGGCCCAGCCACTCCGCAGCATGCGGGATCTTCCCGGACTGGGGCACGAACCCGTGTCCCCTGCATCAGCAGGTGGACTCTCAACCACTGCACCACCAGGGAAGCCTGGGTCATGGTGTTTTCATTGTCACTTGTCTCTAGGTATTTTTTGATTTCCTCTTTGATTTCCTCAGTGATCTCTTGGTTATTTAGTAGTGTATTGTTTAGCCTCCATGTGTTTGTATTTTTTACAGGTCTTTTCCTGTAATTGATATCTAGTCTCATAGCGTTGTGGTAGGAAAAGATACTTGATACAATTTCAATTTTCTTAAATTTACCAAGGCTTGATTTGTGACCCAAGATATGATCTATCCTGGAGAATGTTCCATGAACACTTGAGAAAAATGTGTATTCTCTTGTTTTGGGGTGGAATTTCCTATAAATATCAATTAAGTCCATCTTGTTTAATGTATCATTTAAAGCTTGTGTTTCCTTATTTATTTTCATTTTGGATGATCTGTCCATTGGAGAAAGTGGGGTGTTAAAGTACCCTACTATGATTGTGTTACTGTCAATTTCCCCTTTTATGGCTGTTAGCATTTCCCTTATGCTTTGAGGTGCTCCTATCTTGGGTGCATAAATATTTATAATTGTTATATCTTCTTCTTGGATTGATACCTTGATCATTATGTAGTGTCCTTCTATGTCTCTTGTAATATTCTTTGTTTTAAAGTCTGTTTTGTCTAATATGAGAATTGCTACCCCAGCTTTCTTTTGGTTTCCATGTGCATGGAATATATTTTTCTATCCCCTCACTTTCAGCCTGTATGTGTCCCTAGGTCTGAAGTGGATTTCTTATAGACAGCATATTTATGGGTCTTGTTTTTGTATCCATTAAGCCAGTCTATGTCTTTTGGTCGGAGCATATATTCCATTTGCATTTAAGGCAGTTATCGATATGTATGTTCCTATTACTAATTTCTTAATTGTTTTGGGTTTGTTATTGTAGGTCTTTTCCTTCTATGGTGTTTCCTGCCTAAAGAATATCCTTTAGCATTTGTTGTAAAGCTGGTTTTGTGGTGCTGAATTCTCTTAGCTTCTGCTTGTCTGTAAAGGTTTTAATTTCTCCATCAAATCTGAGTGAGATTTTGCAAGAAACAAGAAACGTCTTAAATAAAAAACCCTAAACTTACAACTAAAGCAATTAGAGAAAGAAGAACAAGAAAGCCCCAGTTAGCAGAAGGAAAGAAATCATAAATTTCAGATCAGAAATTAATGAAAAAGAAATGAAGGAAACAACAGCAAAGATCAATAAAACTAAAAGCTGGTTCTTAAGAAGATAAACAAAATTGATAAACCATTAGCCAGACTCATCAAAAAAAAAAAAAGGGAGAAGACTCAAATCAATAGAATTAGAAATGAAAAAGGACAAGTAACAACTGACACTGCAGAAATACAAAGGATCATGAGAGATTACTACAAGCAACTATATGCCAATAAAATGGACAACCTGGAAGAAATGGGCAAATTCTTAGAAAAGCACAACCTTCCGAGACTGAACCAGAAAGAAATAGAAAACATAAACAGACCAGTCACAAGCACAGAAATTGAGACTGTGATTAAAAATTTTGCAACAAACAGAAGCCCAGGACCAGATGGCTTCACAGGCAAATTCTATCAAACATTTAGAGAAGAGCTAACACCTGTCCTTCTCAAACTCTTCCAAAATATAGCAGAGGGAGGAACACTCCCAAACCTCATTCTACGAGGCCACCATCACCCTGATACCAAAACCAGATAAAGATGTCACAAAGAAAGAAGGCTACAGGCCAATATCACTGATGAACATAGATGCAAAATTCCTCAACAAAATACTAGCAAACAGAATCCAACCGTACATTAAAAGGATCATACACCATGATCAAGTGGGGTTTATCCCAGGAATGCAAGGATTCTTCAATATATGCAAGTCAATCAATATGATACACCATATTAATAAATTGAAGGAGGAAAACCATATGATCATCTCAATAGATGCAGAGAAGCTTTCGAAAAAATTCAACACCCATTTATGATAAAAACCCTCCAGAAATTAGGCATAGAGGGAACTTACCTCAACATAATAAAGGCCATATATGACAAAACCACAGCCAACCTCATTGTCAATGGTGAAAAATTGAACCATTTCCTCTAAGATCAGGAACAAGACAAGGTTGCCCACTCTCACCACTATTATTCAACATAGTTTTGGAAGTTTTAGCCACAGTAATCAGAGAAGAAAAAGAAATAAAAGGAATCCAAGTTGGAAAGAAGAAGTAAAGCTGTCACTGTTTGCAGATGACATGATACTATACATAGAGAATCCTAAAGATGCTACCAGAAAACTACTAGAGCTAATCAATGAATTTGGTAGAGTAACAGGATAGAAAATTAATGCACAGAAATCTCTTGCATTCTTATACACTAATGATGAAAAATCTGAAAGTGAAATTAAGGAAACACTCCCATTTACCATTGCAACATAAAAGAATAAAATACCTAGGAATAAATGTACCTAAGGAGACAAAAGACCTGTACGCAGAAAACTATAAGACACTGATGAATGAAATTAAAGATGATACAAAGAGATGGAGAGATATACCATGTCCTTGGATTGGAAGAATCAACATTGTGAAAATGAGTATAGTACACAAAACAATCTACAGATTCAATGCAATCCCTATGAAACTACCACTTGCATTTTTCACAGAACTAGAACAAAAAATCTGTTTGTATGGAAACACAAAAGACCCTGAATAGCCGAAGCAATCCTGAGAAAGAAAAACGGAGCTGGAGGAATCAGGCTCCCAGACTTCAGACTATACTACAAAGCTACAGTACTACAGTAATCAAGACAGTATGGTACTGGCACAAAAACAGAAATATAGATTAATGGAACAGGATAGAAAGCCCAGAGATAAACCCATGCCCCTATGGTTAACTAATCTATGACAAAGGAGGTAAGGATATACAATGGAGAAAAAGACAGTCCCTTCGACAAGTGGTGCTGGGAAAACTGAACAGCTACATGTAAAAGAATGAAATTAGAACACTCCCTAACACTATACACAAAAATAAACTCAAAATGGATTAAAGACCTAAATATAAGGCCAGACACTATAAAACTCTTAGAGGAAAACATAGGAAGAATGCTCTGTGACATAAATCTCAGCAAGATCCTTTTTGACTGACCTCCTACAGAAATGGAAATAAAAACAAAAATAAACAAATGGGACCTAATGAAACTTAAAAGCTTTTGCACAGAAAAGGAAATGATAAACAAGACGAAAATACAGCCCATAGAATGGGAGAATATATTTGCAAATGAAGCAACTGACAAAGGATTAATCTCCAAAATTTACAAGCAGCTCATGCAGCTTAATATCAAAAAAACAAACAACCCAATCCAAAAATGGGCAGAACACCTAAATAGACATTTCTCCAAAGAAGATATACAGATTGCCAACAAACACATGAAAGGAGGCTCAATAGCACTAATCATTAGAAAATTGCAAATCAAAACTGCCATGAGGCATCACCTCACACCAGTCAAAATGGCCATCCTCAAAAATCGAGAAACAATAAATGCTGGAAAGGGTGTCGGGGAAAGGGAACCCTTTTGCACTTTTGGTGGGAAAGTAAATTGATACAGCCACTATGGAGAACAGTATGGAGGTTTCTTAAAAACACTAAATATAGAACTAGCATACAGCCCAGCAATCTCACTACAGGGCATATACCCTGAGAAAACCATAATTCAAAAAGAGTCATGTACCGCAATGTTCATTGCAGCACTATTTACATGGCCAGGACATGGAAGCAACCTAAGTGTCCATCGACAGAAGAATGGATAAAGAAGGTGTGGCACATATATACAATGGAATGTTACTCAGCCATGAAAAGAAGCGAAACTGAGTTATTTGTAGTGAGGTGGATGGACCTAGAGTCTGTCATACAGAGTGAAGTAATTCAGATAGAGAAAAAGAAATACCGTATGCTAAGACATATATATGGAATCTAAAAATATATATATGGTTCTGAAGAACCTAGGGGCAGGACAGGAATACAGACGCAGACGTAGGGAATGAACTTGAGAACACGGGGAGGGGGAAGGGTAAGCTGGGACGAAGTGAGAAAGTGGCAGGGACATATATACACTACCAAATATAAAATGGATAGCTAGTGGGAAGCAGCGGCATAGCACAGAGAGATCAGCTGGGTGCTTTGTAACCACCTAGAGGGATGGGATAGGGTGGGTGGGAGGGAGATGCAAGAGGGAGGAGATATGGGGATATATGTATCCTCATGTATGTGTGATTCACTTTGTTATAAAGCAGAAACTAACACACCACTGTAGAGCAGTTATACTCCAATAAAGACATTTAAAAAATTTTTTAAATTAGAAAAAAAAAAGCAATGGCAGATGTCAGACAAATTTGCAACTTCCAAGATACCTCTGATTGTATGGCAGGCTTAAATGATGTCATCCATTTAGCATGCAAATCACAATATACCTCCATTTCTTCAAGTGCCTCCTAATAAGGGATTTCATTCCAAGAATGCTAGGATGATTTTATATTGGAATACCATAAGTGTAATTTATTTGAATAAAGTAAAAGATAAAAAAATTTCTTCTTAAACATTACTAAAAGGGCATGTGTTAATGTTTGATGTTTTTTTTATAGTACCTAAGATGCTTAGAAATATAAAAATGTTATTTTGAACTGTTAGACCTCAAAAAAGCCTAATATCATGTTTGCTGAAGTAATGCTAATGTCATCACTCTTAGAGTCAATGTGACAAGAAAATTTTACACTAGCATTACTATTTGAGAGTATACAAAACATTAGGAAAGTGAAGTTTAAAAAGGTTTGACCGCTGAAGGACAAAAAAAAAAAAATTCCAGCTATTTACTTAGTTGCAGTGCAAGTGGATCAACTGAAAATGTAACCGAGCGTGACCCTATGGGGCCTTCGCAAGACAGACCCCGCCTTCAATATCCTCTGCTTTTCTCTTGTTTGTAGAAAAGCTGTAGTCTCCCACACTTACCCTGAGTAACAAAAACCTGGCTCAAGAATGAATGACTGAAAGGATGTGACCATATAAAAACAAAAGTAGCAGTTGGTCCAGGAGGACTGGTAGGAATTTTAACAGTCAATCAGTCATATGGCAGTCACAGAATCTTTAGCTCCTAGATAACAGTATCTGCTGCACATTTCCCGAGTTGTTTTACAGATGCTAAAACCCCACCAAATGGAAGACATTAACTACTTGATGATTGTGAGCACATTGCCCCCAGACCTACTGGAGCCTGAGGATTGATAATGTTAACCCCTGTGACACCTTCCTTTTACCTCACCATCAACAAATCAGATCATTGTGCATGAGCTGATCACATACCTTGCAACTCCCCTCCCTCACCTGGCCTTTAAAAATGCTTCCCTGAAACCCATCAAGGAGTTCAGGTTTTTTTGAACATTAGCTGCCCTGGACTCCTGCCTTGCAATAAATGCGGCACTTTGTTTCACCACAACCCAGTGTCAGCAGATTGGCTTTATTGCCCGTGGGTGAGCAGACCCAATTTTGTTCAGTAACAATATTTAGCCCAAATATTGCATGCAACGTACTAATGCTAAAAAATTATTCATCGTTTATCTGAAGTTCAAATTTCACTGGGCATTCTGTATTTTTATTTGCTAAGTCTGGCAAACTAATTACATGATAACCTAAAATGCAAGTTCATATAAAAAATGTGTGGACAAAAATTGCTGCCTACCATTCCAGTAAACAACAAAAGTTATCAGCCATCAAGCCATCAGCCACTTGCAACCGCCCCCTACAGGTGTGCCCAGAGGGGAATTCAGTATGGAGAAAATGAAACATTCTGTGCTCTGGATACTGGCCCTAGATAGTTAAGATGCATATCTAAGGAATAATTTCAATGGGCCCAGATTCTTGCATCTTCCCATACATAGAAAAGCAGTAAAATCATTAACTTGAGATGTCTGTTTTTCTGTTTGATTTTGACTTATTTGACATCACACACATAATACACTTCTGGAAATTCCACTGTATACCCATGGAAGGATGGGTGTGGAAAAACAATAACATCATTATGAAAAATAGTTTTGACCTTACAGAACCCCTTAAAGGCTTACCTAGAAAAATAACTGCCAGAACTGCCCTTTTAGTAAAGCAGTAAAATGGAATATTATTGGACACAATCCACTATTTTCTTCTGAACAAATTTCACTACAGATACATTAAACTTGAGATCAGATAATATTTAGCTCATTATAAGAATGACATCTTAAAATCAGCATAATGCCACAAGACCAAAAATTAAAATAGATCCAAATTTACTGGGCTATAGTTATTACTATTTTTTAAAAAAATATGTGGAGCTGAAAAAAGCCTTTGGTGTTTGTTACTCAAATCCTCCTGAGGGCAGTAAGTCTGTGGCTGATGTACTTGGTGATGGCCTTGGTATCTTCAGACCCAGTGTAATCAACCACCTTTATGGGTAGCAGGCACAAGGCTGTTTATATCTCCCTGGAGTTGACATTTGTGCAACTTGTGCTACAGGCAAGGTAGGAGGCCTTGTCTGAGACGCACTTGAGTATGTAGTAAAGGAAAGAATTCATGATGTTCATGGCCTTTGATGAAATGCCAATGTCAAAGCAAACATGCTTCGGAATCTTGTAGACATAGGTGGAGTAACTCAGCATCTCATTCACTTTTTTCTCTTTTACTGGGTTTTAGAGGTAGCTTTCTTGGAACATTTATTGCTAAACAGAAAAGTTAGTAGAAAGTTCAGGCATGTTGGTAATATCTTTCCAGTGCCTTGGAAAAAAGAGAATGACTCTTAGTGATATGATGGGTCTCATATATAGGCCCTACATTCAAATGAGGTCTTGGGTGAACATAATAATTCAATTGGATAAAATGCTATGCAGGAAAGCCCATCAATAAACCACACCACGTTAGATGTGACAAGATAGTCCCCCTAATTGTGGTGAGCCAATTAAAAGGCAAGAAGCCTAGGAGATTCCTGTGGACTCCACCAAAAGAACTTTGAAATGATGCCCCTATAGCACCAACACTATAGGGATGTCAGCTTCAGCCCTTGAAAAAGTATGACCTCTATAACTCATAATGCCAGAGGATTGACACTGGCTACATTTGGGACACTTGTCCTCTGATCCAGAATCCCACTGTTGTCTCCGTATGGGGCCACCTTGGCTTAAAAATGAACTCTCTGACTTGGGGAAACATAGTGGTTCTGGAAAACCAGGGACCTTGCTGACCAGTCACTGCCTCTGATCTTATCAAAGTACGTATAGGTAATAATACTATATTATATACTTCAAAAAAGGAAAGGGAGTACAGGAATGCAATCCCCCCCATTACTAGAGAGGTGGCCTAAAATAATAAGAAGGTCACAGACATCCCAAAACACACCGCCAGACAGGGACCTGCCGACCAGATAAGCAAAATGAGAAGATAGAAAAACATACAGCAGATAAAGGAGCAAGATTAAAACCCACCAGACCTAACAAATGAAGAGGAAATAGGCAGTCTACCTGAAAAACAATTCAGAATAATGATAGTAAAGGTGATACAAAATTTTGGAAATAGAATAGACAAAATGCAAGTAACATTTAACAAGGACCTAAAAGAACTAAACATGAAACAAACAACGATGAGCAACACAATAAATGAAATGAAAAATACTCTAGATGGGATCAATAGCAGAATAACTGAGGCATAATAACGGATAAGTGACCTGGAAGATAAAATAGTGGAAATAACTACTGCAGAGCAGAATAAAGAAAAAAGAATGAAAAGAACTGAGGACAGTCTCAGAGACCTCTGGGACAATATTAAACACACCAACATTCGAATTATAGGGTTTCCAGAAGAAGAAGAGAAAAGGAAAGGGACTGAGAAGATGTATCAAGAGGTTATAGTTGAAAACTTCCCTAATAAGGGAAAAGAAAGAGTTAATCAAGTCCAGGAAGCACAGAGAGTCCCATACAGGATAAATCCAAGGAGAAACACACCAAGACACATATTAATCAAACTATCAAAAATTAAATACAAAGGAAAAATATTAAAAGCAGCAAGGGAAAAAACAACAAATAACATACAAGGAAATCCCCATAAGGTTAACAGCTGATCTTTCAGCAGAAACTCTTTATTCTGCTCTGCAGTAGTTATTTCCAATATTTTATCTTCCAGGTCACTTATCCATTCTTCTGCCTCAGTTATTCTGCTATTGATCCCATCTAGAGTATTTTTAATTTCATTTATTTTGTTGTTCATCATGCTTGTTTCATCTTTAGTTCTTCTAGGTCCTTGTTAAATGTTTATTGCATTTTGTCTATTCTATTTCCAAGATTTTGGATCATCTTTACTATCATTATTCTGAATTCTTTTTCAGGTAGACTGCATATTTCTGCTTCATTTGTTAGGTCTGGTGGGTTTTTATCTTGCTCCTTCATCTGCTGTGTGTTTTTCTGTCTTCTCATTTTGCTTATCTTACTGTGTTTGGGGTCTCCTTTTTGCAGTCTGCAGGTTTGTATCTCCCGTTGTTTTTGGTGTCTGCCCCCAGTGGCTAAGGATAGTTCACTGGGTTGTGTAGGCTTCCTGGTGGAGGGGACTAGTGCCTGTGTTCTGGTGGATGAGGCTGGGTCTTGTATTTCTGTTGGGCAGGTCCACATCTGGTGGTGTGTTTTGGGGTTTCTGTGGACTTATTATGACTTTAGGCAGCCTTGCTGCTAATGGGTGTGGTTGTGTTCCTGTTTTGCTAGTTGTTTGGCATAGGGTGTCCAGCAGTGTAGCTTGCTGGTCATTGAGTGAAGCTCGGTGCTGGTGTTGAGATGGAGATATCTGGGAGATTTTTGCCATTTGATATTATATGGACCTGGGAGGTCTCTTGTGGACCAGTGTCCTGAAGTTGGCTCTCCCACCTCAGAATCACAGCACTGACTCCTGGCTG
The DNA here is from genome assembly GCF_003676395.1 of Aethalodelphis obliquidens. Taxonomy (NCBI): domain Eukaryota; kingdom Metazoa; phylum Chordata; class Mammalia; order Artiodactyla; family Delphinidae; genus Aethalodelphis; species Aethalodelphis obliquidens. Next base: position 177,172 of record NW_020838089.1, on the reverse strand, counting down.
CAGCACCAAGTGCCTTTCATCCACATGGCTCAGAATAAAAGGGAGAAAATGTAGAACGAAAGAAAGAAAGAAAGAAAGAAAGAAAGCAAGGAAGAAAGAAAGAAAGAAAGAAAGGAGTGAGGGAGGAAGGAAGGAAGGAAGGAGGGAAAAAAGGAAAGAAAGAAGAAGATAAAATAAAGTAAGATAAAATAAAATAAAGTTATTCAAATAAATAATTATTAAGAAAAAAGATATATTTTTAAAACAAAAAACAAACAAAACAAAAAAATCCCCAAAAAACAAAAACAATAAAAAAAAACCGGACAGATAGAACCTTAGGACAAATGGTGAAAGCAAAGCTATACAGACAAATCTCCCACATAAGCATACACACACACACACTCACAAAAAGCGGAAAAGGGGAAAAAATCATAAATCTTGCTCTCAAAGTCCACCTCCTCAATTTGGGATGATTCGTTGTCTATTCATGTATTCCACAGATGCAGGGTACATCAAGTTGATTGTGGAGCTTTAATCCGCTGCTTCTGAGGCTGCTGGGAGAGATTTCCCTTTCTCTTCTTTGTTCTCACAGCTCCCAGGGCTCAGTTTTAGATTTGGCTCCGCCTCTGCATGTAGGTCGCAGGACAGCGTCTGTTCTTCGCTCAGACAGGACTGGGTCAAAGGAGCAGCTGCTTTGGGGACTCTGGCTCACTCAGGCCGGGGCGAGGGAGAGGTACGGAGTGCAGGGTGAGCCTGTGGCAGCAGAGGCCGACGTGACATTGCAGCAGCCTGAGGCGCGCCATGCGTTCTCTTGGGGAAGTTGTCCCTGGATTCCGGGACTCTGGCAGTGGCGAGCTGCACAGGCTCCCCGGAAGGGGGGTGTGGATAGTGATCTGTGCTTGCACACAGGCTTCTTGGCGGCGGCAGCAGCAGCCTTAGCGTCTCATGCCCGTCTCTGGGATCTGCGCTGTTAGCCGCGGCTCATGCTCGTCTCTGGAGCTCCTTTATGCAGCGCTCTTAATCCCCTCTCCTCGTGCACCAGGAAACAAAGAGGGAAGAAAATGTCTCTTGCCTCTTTGGCAGGTTCAGACTTTTCCCTGGACTCCCTCCAGGCTAGCCGTGGTGCATTAACCCCCTACAGGCTGTTTTCACGCCGCCAGACCTCTCCCTGCGCTCCCGACAGAATCCCGAGCCTCAGCTCCCAGCCCCACCCACTCCGGCGGGTGAGCAAACAAGCCTCTCGGGCTGGTGAGTGCCGGCACCAATCGTCTGTGTGGGAATCTCTCCACTTTGCCCTCCCCACCCCTGTTGCTGTGCTCTCCTCTGCGGCTCCGAAGTTTCCCCCCTCCGCCACCCGCAGTCTCCGCCCGGGAAGGGGCTTCCTAGTGTGTGGAAACCTTTCCTCCGTCACAGCTCCCTCCCACTGGTGCAGGTCCCGTCCCTATTCTTTTGTCTCTGTTTTTTCTTTTGCCCTACCCAGGTACGTGGGGAATTTCTTGCCTTTTGGGAGGTCTGAGGTCTTCTGCCAGCGTTCAGTAGGTTTTCTGTAGGTATTGTTCCACATGTACATGTATTTCTGGTGTATCTGTGGGGGGGAAGGTGATCTCCGCATCTTACTCTTCCGCCATCTTCCCCTCGTCTGTATCATTTGTTTTTGAAATGTTTGGAAGAATTCACCAGTGAAGCTATATGGTCCTGGAGATTTCTTTTTGGATAGGTTCTTATTTAAAGATTCAATTTCTTTAATACGTATGAGACTATTCAGATTTTCTGTTTCCTCTTGGATCCATGTAGATGGTTTTGTTTTTCAAGGAATTTTTCCCATTTTATATAAACTGCCAAATTTACTGGCAACCTGATTTCCAGTTTTACCAACCATTCTTTTGCATCATCAATGCAAATATCCAAACAGTGGAAAAGACACCTGAGCAAGAATCAAAGCTGTGTCATCACACTGTATTAGCATTCATTAATTCTTCAGCTGCACATATTCATAGTAAAAGGAAGAAAAAGAAAACAAAAATACTTCACTGAAGAATATCCTACATGAAGCAGTTAAAATTAATTTTATCAGAGCTGAACCATTGAGCATATGTATGTTTAATATTCTGCATGATGAGGTAAGTATATACAAAGTGCTTTTGCACTTTAATACTGTTACTGTAAAAATGCCCTTAACCTCTCTGTACCTATTTACTTATTTGTAAAATGTGAGCAATGATTCTTATATAAGTGAATTATTGTGAGTAGCTAAAGAAACAATCAATATAAGGTGCCCAATATAGCATTTGTATTCAACTGTTGTCATTTTCCCCTTCACTTCATACTCTACTTCTAATTGATGAAATAAAATTTATATTTTAAGGCAAGATAAGAAAAAATAAACATAAAATACTTTCTCTGCGTGATTGTTTGTTTTTCTTTCTTCTGACGCTAGTAATGTAGCTTCTTAAAAGAATAGCATTCTTTCCCAACTCTGTAGGGGGTCATAGTGACTTGCTCCTTGCTTTGTATATGCTTACCTGGACTGTGTATTCTTGGTGAACTTTACATAAAATATCAGTATGTCATTTTGATGTACAATCCTTTGTATTGAAAACGTATATGACTGTGCCTTCAACTTCTAATGGGAGGAACAGTTCTCAGAGCTTTCTGAGATTCTGCTTCCTGGGTTATAATCTTCAGTTTGGCTCAAATAAAATTCCCTTATTTTTCTTCTTAACTTGATAGTTAATTGAATTTTCATCGACATAACACTAGGACTAGATGGGTGATTAGTACACAACTATGTTTATAGTATCTAGATGATTAAATGCCTGTGGCTAATGCTGAAGCCATATGTGACAGTTTACAGGGTCAGCCTCAAACCTCCTCCAACCAGGAAATTTTTGCTCATCTTATAGATGACAAAAACTTCTTAATAGCCAAGTTTTTCATCTGCCTATGATTGTAAGAAATGTAATGGTCTTAGAGGTTATCTGATCCACCAACTTCAGTTTAAGATAATCTGAAGCTCTGAGAGGCTAGATTAGTTATTAGCCAAAAGAGTGGCAGGACCCAAAGCAGAAAACACTTTTGTGATTTTTCCTGATACTCTGCTTAATAATCCTGCCATTTAATCATTGTGCTTTCTTGTCTGATTTGTTTCGTGCTTTAGGTTATCAGAAAGTTTATGAACTGCATATCTATAAATAATTTGAGCCCCTGGAAGACAAATGTACCCTTGATAAGAAGTTCCTGTGAAAAGAATCTAAGCATAATAATTGAGCTTCTGGTCAAAGCATTGAAAGGGAATCAAGAGATCTGGGTGCTGGTGCCTGTTCATCACTAGCTCTGGGAATTTGGGTAAGTCTCTCCCCTGTTGCTGTCCTCATCTATAAAACAGGGAAACATCATGTCTTTCTCTCAATCATCAGAATACGTTGTGCCAAATCCCTCTCTGACACCTTGCATTCTATAGGAATAAAACAGAGCTGAATGACAAATTTTATGTGTATTACCATCAGTGTATTGATAAAATAAGAATTTTCATATATAAGAATATAAATGTTTATTAATATAAATTTACCAAAATCTTATCTGTATAAATATTTTCAACCTGATTGTCTTGGTTTATATTTCCACTTAAACCCTCAAAGGATATAGTCTAAAACATTTATTCATTCACGTCTCTCTCTCTCTCTCTCTCTCTCTCTCTCTCGCACACACACACACACACACACACACACACACACACTGGACTCAAGCACACTCTGGTGCACATACATAGTCATAAGCGATGGGAATGGGTCCTTAGCCACACAGTAGGAAATATGCACTATCCTCTGTAGCAACAAGTGAAATCATGTGGAAAAACAAAGGGAAATACAATTGATTCCAAATTGTATGGGTCAAAGTGATCAGAGAAGGCTTTCAAATGAACTGAAAATAATCTGAAACTCATTCCTGCCAAGCTGATAGGCTATCTGATCTGAGTCAATACTGTTGGGTTTATCTAGCACTGAATCCTGTACCTTTCCCTGCTGTTATCAACTCTCTTGCCAAATACTTTAGAGATAAACCTTAACTTGGCTGGCATGTGTTTGGGTCATGTGACCTTATTCTTTCAGTTCCACACTCCAGGTTGGTGAATCATTGGCAAGACTGGCTGCCCAGTCTCCCTAGACACACCTAGAGCCACCACTGGTCTTGAGATGGAAGAGTATCCTCCAAGGTTCTCCCTTGCAATCGAGGGACACAAAATGTATTCAATGAGTTACAGATAATAGGATGACTCACTGACTGTAAGCACTTCTGCTTCCATCCCTGCCACAATGCCACGCTGAAGCTTCCTACTGAAAAAGGGGTAGGAAATGAGAAAAACAAAAGGAAAGGAAGTAAACAATACCTCACAAGAATGTACTTCTACGTATGGTTTTCCTTCTTAGATATTTCTAAAATTCACAAACATCCATTCTCTTAGCTCATATGCTGTGAGTATCACAGGAACTTATATTAAGTATTAGGAAACTAAATTAAGAATTTTACTCAATATTTTAGCTATTTGAGCTCAAGTTTCTGAAGTTTTCCAGTGTAAAATGATGCCTCAACAATGTATCCCAAATGTGGTATAGATTTCCATTCATTCAGACCTTCTTTTATAAATTTTTATTGATATGTCACATGCATATAGAAAAGTACACAAATCATAGGAGTACAGTTCAATGAATTTTCATAAAGTGAACACACCTGTGTAATCAGCAACCAGATCACAAAACAGAACACTATATTCAAATCCAGAAGCCACTTATGAGCTCTCCCTCCCCCATCACTACTGGCCCATCCTAAGCAGGTAACCACTGTCATGCCATCTAACACCATACATTAGTTTTGCCTGAATTTGAACTTTATATAATTGGCATCTTATAATGTATGCATCTTTTGTGCCTTGCTTCTTTTGACCAACATTATTCTTGTGAGAGTCATCCATGTTGTTTTGCATCAGGGTTTAAAAAAAATATCTTTTATTCACATTGTTACTATGTAACACTTGTGCACCTGGGACCTGAGCTCAACCATCTTGAGGTAGGAGAGACTGAGAGAGGGCAGTGAGTTGTCCTTTGTACAAACAATTACCTGAATTCTTTTGTTTGTTCTGAAACTGCAATGATGACTGCTGTGAGCTGAATTGTGTCCCTGCTCCCCCACCCCCAATTCATATGTTGAAGCCCTAACTTTCAATATGATGGTATTTGGAAATGGGGCCTTTGTGCAGTTGAGATGAAGTCATAAGAGTGGGATCTGTATAATGGGATTAGTGCCCTTTTAAGAAGAGATACCAGAGAATTTGCTTTCTCTCTCTCTCTCTCTCTCTCTCTCTCTCTCTCCCCACCATGTGAGGACACAGCAATAAGATGACATCTGAAAAAGAAGTGAGAGCTCACTGGGAAACTGAATCACTGGCATCTTGATCTTGGACTTCTCAGCCTCCAAAACTGTGGGAAACAAATTCGTATTGTTTAAGCCACCTAGTCCGTGGTATTTTGTTTTGGCAGCCTTAACTAATACAATGACAGCTTGAATAACAAAATGGATCATTAGATATAAGTGTGATTTCCTTTCAAGGGCATCAATTTGCATCTGTTTGGAGACTCATTATTAAACACCTCTCATGATACTCTTCAAACATCCAGGAAGCAGGAAAGTACTTATTTGCCTATAGAATAAAAGACCTATTTGAGTCACATACTTTTCCTTCTCCCAGGCACCTGCAAAATCCTTTTTTTAAAGATTAAACTTTTAAAATTAAACTTTCTTTTGAGATGATTACAAATTCACAAGCAGTTGTACGAAATAATACAAAGAAATCCATGTACCACTTACCAAGTTTCCCCCAATGGTAACCTCTTACAAACAGGAAACAGATATAGCCAAGATACTGAACAATTCCACTACACAAGGATCTTACTTGTTGCTTTTTTTGTTGTTTAGGGTGTTTTTTGTTTTTGGCTACAACTTCTTAACCTTGTACTCCTATTCCCACTTCGTTCACCTCTGGCTACCACTAAATTGTCTCCATTTCTAACGTTTTGTCATTTCAAGAATGTTACATAAATGGAATCATACAGTGTGGAAAGTTTTGAGATCAGCTTTTTTCACTCAGGATAATTCCCTGGAAAACCATCATAGTTGTTACATGTATCAGTAGTTCATTCCTTGCATTTACCCTTAGACCCAGCAATTCCATTTATTGGATTTTTACCCTAAAGATAAAATTTTAGCAATATGAAAACACATATACAAAAGGTTATTCATTGTAGCATTATTTACAGTTACAAAACACCAGAATACAATCTAAATGCCCAAATAAAGGATATTAGTTGAATAAACTATAGTACACACACTATGCAGCTATTAAAAAACGATAGGGCTTCCCTGGTGGTGCAGTGGTTGAGAGTCCGCCTGCCGATGCAGGGGACACAGGTTCGTGCCCCGGTCCAGGAAGATCCCACATGCCGCGGAGCAGCTAGGCCCGTGAGCCATGGCTGCTGAGCCTGCGCGTCCGGAGCCTGTGCTCCGCAACAGGAGAGGCCACAACAGTGAGAGGCCCGCGTACCGCAAAAAAAAAAAAAAAAAAAAAAAAAAGTCACAGTACTTCTTTAAGCAAGATATATTTTACATTTTATCTGCCTTAATCTTAGCAGCTATTCACACTGCCAGTGATTATTCCCGTTTTTCAGATCAGATTATAGCAGTTAGGAGATGGTTAAATAAATCAGGGAAACAGCCTTGTAAATGCTTGTGCAGTAGTTAAAACTGGAATTACTCTAATGCTTTTCCGTTGTGTTCTGAAGGCTCCAGAGCTTTGAATGCTCTAATGTGGGTAATCGATGATGGCTAGGGTATTGCTCAGTTTCTATTACAATGATCTGTATTGCTTTAAAATCAACAAATTAATGAAAATTTTTGAACATTTTCTGTTTGGAAAAATAAGTAACAGTTGACTGAAAATCCAAGAGAAAACGTCTGCAAACAATGTAGGGTTTATATCAATAGTTTATAAAGCATGCTTATTATTAAACAGGAAGAGATCGGCAGATGATAAGAACAGGATATCCATTTAAAGAATAATCAATATTCACGCCCAATAAATATCTGAAGGTATTCCAAAACACATTAGTTAATGAAATGCAAATTAAAATCCTGAGAATAAAAATCCTGGATGAGATTGCAATATAGAAAAAGAATATGTGAATGTGAATACATTTTTGTGTACTTCCCCTGTTAGTTCTAAACATTTAAAATTTTATATTCCTTGGGATTTTCTATGTAAAACCTATGTCTTGTGCAATTAGGGGCAATTTCAATAGTACATTGAATAAGAATGTACATTGAATAAGACAAGAGCAGACATCCTTGTCTTATTCCTGATCTTAGGAGAAAGGCATTCTGTTTTGCATTAAGCATAATGTTATCTGTAGATGCCTTTTGCCAAGTTGAGGAAGTTCCATCTATTCCTAGTTTTCTGAGAGCTTTTGTCATGAGTGGGTGTTGAACTTTATGAAATACTATTTCTACACTGATTGATCACATTATTTTTCTTCTGTAGACTACTAATGATTGATTTTCAAATGTTGTATTAGTCTTGCATCCTTGGAATAAACTCCACTTTGTCATGATGTATAATTCATTTTATATATTGCTGAATTCCATTTTCTAATATTTTGTTAAGCATTTCTGAATCTATATTCATGAGAGGTATTGCTCTATATATTTTTTCTGTTTTTAAATTAATTTTTATTTGAGTATAGTTGCTTTACAATGTTGTGTTATTTTCTTGCTGTACAGCAAAGTGAATCAGTCATATGTATACATATATCCACTCTGTTTTTGATTTCCTTCCCATTTAGGTCACCACAGAGCATTGAGTAGAGTTCCCTGTGCTATACAGTAGGTTCTCATTAGTTATCTATTTTATACATAGTAGTGTGTATATATATATATATATATATATATATATATATATATATATATATATATATATATGTC